>NC_053477.1:3084042-3184553 GCF_015227805.2 Hirundo rustica
CTGATTTTACTGTAAGATCTCTGATTTTTAGATAAGCTGCCTGAGCTGTGCCGGTGCTTTTGTTGGGGTTTTTTTTTGTTGTTGTTGTTGTTGGTTTTTTTTTCCAGCCCAGGTGAGACAAATTCTTGGCAGCGAATGAAAACCAGAGCGAAGCACGAAAGGCAGGCAAGTAGCGACTGGAGCGGCCGCTTTCACCCGAGTGGGGGAACTCGGGGAATGTTCCACCAAATAGCAGCGCTTGCAAAAGGAGGAGAGCTCAGCCCCCACTGCTATTTCACAAAGACTTTTATTTCTTTTTTTTTAATCACCAAATCCGCCTTTTCCGTCTCATTTTCTCTGTTGCTTCGCAGGGCCGTTGATGGGGCTCCTGTGGTTGTGTGAGCAGGAGCAGGGGAATAATTAAATCCTAATTAAGGCTGCAGCAGGAATTAACTCACGGCCACATCAAACCCCCGAGTGTGAGGCCGTGGGACAGATCAGAGCCGGGGAGAATTTGGGGGGCTGAGGTTCACCCACATTTTCAGCGCCCTAAAAATCGTTTTGCTCCTGGGTCCTTTAGAGCTGAAAGAGCAGCGCCTTTGCAAAGGATGGGGCAGCAAAAGTAAAATTTTCTGCAATTATTTCTAAAATTTTCCTTTCTCTAAATTTCTAGATGTGAAGTTGGGAGTCACTAAAAAGAAGCCCCGTCCTTACAGACATCTCTGAAACACTCTCCTCTTTTATTTTATTTTATTTTTATTTTATTTTATTTTATTTTATTTTTATTTTATTTTATTTTATTTTATTTTATTTTATTTTATTTTATTTTATTTTTATATTTTATTTTATTTATTTTATTTTATTTTATTTTATTTTTGTTTGTTGTGCACCTGAAGTTTAAGGAATGGAATTCTGGTGCCCTCCTGTGTCCAAACGGAAACTACAGCGGTCAAAGCGCCGCTGAAAGGATGGGAAAAGAAAGGGGAAAAAAGAAAAAGAAGTTTCTTTGCTGGGATAACGCTCAAAAGCTCTCCTGGATCGGTCTGGATCCTCTCGAGCCGGGTTCTATGCACGTACAGAAAGGAAAGAGGGCCCTTGAATAAACCAGCGTGTATTTTATATTTTACATTTTATATTTTACATTTTACTTTATATTTTATATTTTATATTTTATATTTTATATTTTATATTTTATATTTCATATTTTACATTTTATATTTTATATTTTATATTTTATATTTTATATTTTATATTTTATATTTTATATTTTATATTTTATATTTTATATTTTACATTTTATATTTTATATTTTATATTTATATTTTATATTTTACATTTTATATTTTACATTTTATATTTTTCATTTTACATTTTATATTTTACATTTTAGCGAAAGGGCATGGAAACTGGAGAAAAACAAATAAAATAGCGAGGGGGGGGGGGGGAAATAAAATAAATAAATAGTCCAGCAAAAGCCATCTGTTGGTTAATGTAATTAGCCAGACCCTCCAGAAGATGAATGATTGGGTCTGATAAGAGCTGAACTCTTCACTTTCGACCCCCAGCAGAAACCGCGGAGGAGAAGCAGCAGAGTGGGGTAGATAATGAAATAAATGAAATAAATGAAATAAATGAAATGAATGAAATAAATGAAATAAATGAAATAAATGAAATATGCAAATGCCCCACGGAAAGGAGAGAGCAGGGGGTTTTCCATCTGCCTGGACACGTTTTAGCACGGAACAATGCTGAAGATGTTCGTTCTGTCTGAATATTCCGCGGCACGTTTTCTCACCCCCTTCTCTGATAATGTGGATTTTTACCCCTCGGTTTGCGTCGCGGTTCGTTTGGGGTTCCGTTGAGGTGTCAGAAGTATTCCTAAGCTTTTTTTCAGCCCTTTACCTGCTGGAACTTCCCAGCCAAGCTGGGAGAAAAGGCAGAGCTCATGAATTAAACCGAATTTACAGGCACCACAGCCCGGCCCTGACGGAGCCACGGTGGCACAAACACAGCTGGGTGGGGGAGGGAGAAAAATTCTTGTTTCTTCCAGAGAAGAAATGATTTCTTTCCATCCCTGCGGGAAGGTGAAACCCTCTGAAATGGGTTTGCAGGGGACACGAGCCCTGCAGCGGTGCAGGAGCTGCCCTGGGTTGCGCTGTTCTCTGCCTCCTCCTCAGCTGGAAATGGGATTTGTGCTGCTGACAAAGTTGTTGCTTTTGTGTAAAACTACCAAAAACTGCGGGGTTTGTACAGGAGATTTCCTGGGGGGCGGATCTGTGGAGGTGTCCTGGTAGGGACAGGTGAAAAGGTGCTGTGTAGGGATTCAAAAGTGCCTCGGATTCCTGCGGAGAGGAATCCGGGAGCAGCAGATTTCCCAGGAATCGCTCAGGTTTGGGGTTTTTGTGTGCGCCAGAGTTAACGATGACCCGGCTTTGCACCTCCCCAGCACTCGCAGCTCAACCCCGGGAGCTGGCACGGAATCACTGAGGTTGGGAAAAGCCTCCAAGGGTTGGAAAACACCTCGGAGGTTGGGAAAATAAACCCCTCCAAACCCAACCTCAGGCAGTCCCACCGTGCCCAGCACATCCCCAAACCCCCAAATCCAATCCCAGCCTTCCTCTGGACACGTCCAGGGGTGGTGACCCCACCTCTGCATCCTCACAGCTCGCTCAGGCGGGTCCAGCAGCGCCCAAAACCTCCCAGATTTCCTGACCCCGGGATCTCCATTCCATCAACAGACAGGCACAGACTTCTTGGAGAGGGTTTTAATCCCCTTTATCAGCAGGACCTGGCGTGGAATTCCCTGAATTCCCTCAGCCCTGGAGAGGCAGAGCTGTCGGTTCAGGACAGTTTTCACCCCTGTAAAATTGGGTAAATGATTTGTCAGACAGGATTATGGTTTTGTTTTGGGTTGGTTGGTTTGGTTTGGTTTGGGTGGGGTTTATTTTATTTTGGTTTTTGGGGTTTTTTTGGGTTTTTTTTCCTGGAGAAACGTCATCTTGGCCGTTTCACCATCCCATGCGAGGTATTTTCAAAGCCGCCTGACTCCTGAGACCCGACTGCTGTCAATGAAACGGGATCAGGGGCTGCAGCAGCCCTGGGGCCCCTGGGGAACTCTCTGCCTTGATGAACCCCGCAGCTGCCGTTTCCATCCCCGACGCTTTGTATTTTATGGCTGAGTTTATTAAAATTTCAAAGCTCGCATTCCAGAGCTCGCATTCCGTGCTTTTCCTCCATGTTTTTCTTCCAAAGGAGAGGCAGAAGAAGTTTTTTGAGTCGGCGCTTTCCCCGGGCGATGATTTCCCTCTGTCCGCGCGAATTAAAGTGTCCATCACACAAATCCGCTTCTGCTCGAGGAGCAGAGCTCAGGGCAATGCTTGAAGCACACGGGCAGCTCCTCAGAGCACGGAAAATGCCGGGATTCCCTCATCTGCACCAGCGCAGGGGGAGAAGATCGCCAGCGAGTGCAGGAGGAAGGTGTGAATCCCAAATCCAGTATTCCTGCAGGGAAATGTGATGGGAAGTGATCCCTGGCGTGGTGGAGGGCGCAGAGATCTCAGCTCAGGGAATTTTCTCAGTTTCTCGCAGCTCCTGAGGCTCCTGAGCAGCAAGAGGAGCCCTTGGGACCTCTGTCCCTCAGGTTGGGGTTCTGCCTCGCTTTTGGGCACCCCAGGAACAGAGAAGAGGAAATTTGTGCTTCCAGCCTCTGTCTGCAAGGCTGTGGAGGGTTTGATGGAGGTTTGGCACGTCAGCGGCCTTGGGTAAAATCTCACCATCAGAATTCTTGGGACGGAAATTGTGACTGTAGCTGGGAAATAAAAGAGTGAACAAGCCGGGCAGAAATGGACTTTTGGTACTCCCAGCTTTTATTATGAGATCTTTGGAGATAAAGATCTCTGTCCTTCCCTCTTTCCTTTCCTTTCCTTTCCTTTCCTTTCCTTTCCTTTCCTTCCTTTCCTTTCCTTTCCTTTCCTTTCCTTTCCTTTCCTTTCCTTTCCTTTCCTTTCCTTTCCTTTCCTTTCCTTTCCTTTCCTTTCCTTTCCTTTCCTTTCCTTTCCTTTCCTTCCCGTTCCTTTCCTTTCCTTTCCTTTCCTTTCCTTTCCTTTCCTTTCCTTTCCTTTCCTTTCCTTTCCTTTCCTTTCCTTTTCTCTCCTTTTCCTTGTTCCTTATTCCTTTTCCTTTCCTTTCCTTTCCTTTCCTTTCCTTTCCTTTCCTTTTCTTCCCTTTTCTTCCCTTTCCCTTTCCCTTTCCCTTTCACTTTCCCTTTCCCTTTCCCTTTCCCTTTCCCTTACCCTTTCCCTTTCCCTTTCCCTTTCCCTTTCCCTTTCCCTTTCCCTAACAATTTCCAGAGATATAAAAGGTCCAGGTTTGGGTTTTCCACCCCATTTTCCCAACCATATTAAAAAATCCCACATCCACACATTATCTGATTTTTTTTTCCCCGCGCAGGGAATTCCACGGAGCAGCTCCGTGAGTGGTTTGGGGCCGTGCAGAAGCAAAGGCAGCGGGGGATTCTGCCGGGTTTTGGAACAGCAGCAGGGCGAGCTGGGGTTCGCGGCGCCGAGCATCCCCCGGTGCTCCCTGCCTCAGTAATCCCTGGGCGCAGAAATGCTCTGCAGGGAGGCACAGATGATAAAACGATGATAAAACGATGATAAAATACCGGATTTGAGTGCCGAGGTTCCGCGGGGCTTCTCCTGCTCTGCCGTTCCCCTTTAGCTCGGGGTTAACTCGGGTTCGGAAGCGGAGCCGCGGGCTCGGCTCATTTCCTGACGGAACAAACTCCGCTGCTGTGGCGCTTCTCACCCGCCTGGGGGAGGAATTTCCCGGGAAATAAAAAAGGATGAGGGATGAAAAGATGCGGGAGTTCCTAATTTCTGCGCAGCAAGGAGAGCTGGGCTGGGTTTGGGGTCAAAAAGGACAAAAAGGGGTTTTGCCAACGCACGAGGGGCTGAGATGACCGGGAGTGATGCTCGGGCTAACGGGATGAAATTTCCCTGACATTTTTGGCAGAAACTTCGCTTTTTTTTAAACACCGGCGTGAATCCGGGTGGGGTTTTCCCAGTCCATCTCCTTATTCCACAGCCAGGGTGGCACAAACTTCCCAAAACCCAGGGGTGCCAGGAGAACTCCAAGCTCTCAGTTCCCATTTTTGCTTTCTGTGCCAGTAATTCTGCTCCTCCCTCCTCTCCCAGATCACCGGGAAGATGGAAAGGAGGAAGTTCTGGCAGGATTTTCATCAGCTAATTCCTGGCTAATTCCGAAGTGCCTCCATCCATCACAGCTGGGCCCTGGCTATTGATTATTTTATATTTAATGCAGCTTTTTACATCTTTAATGCCTTGTTCCCGAAAGTGTCCTCAGCAGGGCGGGGGGAGGTGCTGTGGTCACGTTTAATCAACATCTCCAAGGCTGGAAATGAGCTCCCAATAATTCCTGGGATGTGTCTTCAGCAGATGGCAATCAATGAGTCCCTTTATAAAAGCAGTAATGTTTTATTTTATTGTTTATTTTATTTTACTTTATTTATTTTTATTTTTATTTTATTTTTTTTCCTGGGAGGTTTGTGTTAAAAGTGTTGCTGCAAAATGAATCCTGTGATTTTGGCAGGCAGGGGAGCAGAGAGCCCAAATCCCAATATTTAAATGGGAATTGTGCTTGGAATCATGGAATGATCCGGGTTTAAAGATCATCCAGTGGCACCGCTGACCTGTCCCAAAGTCCCTCTCCAGCCCCGTGCAGGAGTAAAGTGATTTTCCTAAGGAATTCTGATGCATTTTATGCCAAAAAAATGATTGTTCAGCCTCGGTCGAGGGGTCGCTTCTCACAAAAATTCTCCGATTTTTGGGTTGGGATGGGAATTTTAGATTCCGCTGGGCAGAGAGCAGCAGGGAGGAGCTGAGTGTTCTCCCAGGGTTTGCTGCTTCCTTATCTCTGCTGTCGCATTTAATCGCTGCTTCGGGAACAAATTAATGCTGTGAAAAAGAAAAAAGAAAATCCAGATCTCGGAGCTGATGAGCTCTAGATAATTTCTAGATGTAATTACAAAAATAAAAAACCACTTGAAAATCAGATTTTGTGGCTCAGTCTGATCTCTGCTTAGGATGGAGCCACAAACCTCAGACGTTCTTGATTTTTCTGCAAATAACGAGAGATTCCGTGCAATTCTTCTGAAGTATTAATTGACAACATAAGGGCAGCATCTTTGCATCCTCTCCAAATGCAAATTCTCTGTTTGCTTGCAGGGTTTGATTTATTTGCATAAGCAGCTTAGAGATCTTTATGAAAAACGCTCTGGGGGAAAAAAAAAAAAAAAAAAAGCAGAAGCACGTTTTAGAATTAAAAAAAAAAAAATACTAAAATAAAGTCTGTCTGCTTTTTATGACTCAGCTGCATTTGCATAGGGATAAATGAGCACATCAATGATACATTCAGAGCCCGAAGGTTTTCTCCATTCATCCAAAGCTGCCTCTTTTTATGAGTTTCTCTTTCTAATTTTTGTTTCGGTTTGACTTTATTTCCCTCTTGTCCCATTGAGAAAGAGGGGAAAGGATTTGTTCCCAATAAAGAGAGACACAACTGAGAAACAAAAGCCACACAGGAATCTCTTTTCCGGGCTCCTGCTGCTTGCAGTGCTGCTGATAAGGGAGTTCAGTGAACTCCATAAATCAGCTCTCTCTGGCTCAGAAAAGGCTTTAATTTTTAAAGGAAGTTGATTGGAAAAACACGTTCAGGTTTGATTCTCCAGAGGCTGGATTCTGGAGAACTCCTCCACTCCAGAAATCCGAGTTTGGGTGATTTGGGGTGATACTGGGTGATATTGGGAGGTTATGGGTGATACCGGGTGATTTTAGGTGATACTGAGTGATATTGGGAGATTTGGGGTGCTATTGGGTGATACTGGGTGATATTGAATAGTTTTGGTGACATTAATTTGGGTGATTTTGGGGTGCTATTGGGTGATACTGGATGATACTGGGCGATTCTGGGAGATATTGGATGATACTGAATAGTTTTGGTGATATTGAATCGGGTGATTGATATTGGGTGATACCGGGTGATTTTAGGTGATACTGAGTGATATTGGGAGATTTGGGGTGATATTGGGTGATTTTGGGTGATACCGGGTGGGTGATACTGAATCGTTTTGGTGATATTGAATTGGGTGATTTGGGGTGATTTTGGGTGCTATTGGGTGATACTGGGTGATACTGAGTAGTTTTGGTGATATTGAATTGGGTGATTTTGGGTGATACTGGATGATATTGGGTGATCCTGGGAGATCTTGGGTGATTCAGGGAGATTTTGGGTGACATTGGGTGATATTGAGTAACTTTAGCGATACTGAATTGGGTGATTTGGGGTGATTTCGGGTGATATTGAGTAGTTTTGATGATATTGAATAGGGTGATTTGGGGTGATATTGGGTGATCCTGGGTGATTCAGGGTGATTCGGGGTGATTTTAGATGCTGTTGGGTGATTTTAGGTGCTATTGGGTGATATTGAGTAGCTTTGGTGATATTGAATTGGGAGATACTGCGTGATATTGGGTGATTTTGGGTGAGCCTGGGAGATACTGGGTGATTCTGAGTGATTCTGGGTGATTCTGGGTGATTCTGGGTGATATTGGGTAGCTTTGGTGATATTGAATTGGGTGATTTGGGGTGATATTGGGTGATTCTGGGTGATATTGGGTGATATTGAGTAAATTTGGCGATATTGAATTGGGTGATTTGGGGAGATTTTGGGTGATATTGGGTGATACTGAGTGATTCTGGGTGATTCTGGGTGATTTTGGGTGATATTGAGTAGCTTTGGTGATATTGAATTGGGTGATTTGAGGTGATTTGGAGTGATATTGGGTGATCCTGGGTGATTCAGGGTGATTCTGGGTGATTTGGGGTGATATTGAGTAGCTTTGGTGATATTGAATTGGGTGATTTGAGGTGATATTGGGTGATTCTGGGTGATTCAGGGTGATTCTGGGTGATATTGGGTGATATTGGGTGATATTGAGTAACTTTGGTGAGACTGAATTGGGTGATTTGAGGTGATTTTGGGTGATATTGGGTGATACTGAGTGATTCAGGGTGATTCTGGGTGATTCGGGGTGATATTGGGTGATATTGAGTAAATTTGGCGATATTGAATTGGGTGATTTGGGGAGATTTTGGGTGATATTGGGTGAAACTGAGTATCTTTGGTGATCTTGAATACCGCTAGCGCAGGACAGTGCCTGTGCCACCCTGCCGGGCACAGAAGGTGGCACCGTGTGACAAAAACCACTTTCTCCTGTGGGGAAATGCCCTAATTAACCCTCCCCCATCCAGCCAGACCCCGTTCCCACCTCTCTCGGGGTGGGAATTCTCACGGGGAATTCAGGACCTGCACGTGGCTCTGTCTAGGGACAGTTCCTGACAGAATTCCTCAATTTCTGAGCCTCGGGAATGCTGGGCTGACGTCAGCTCGCCGTTGCCAGGCGTCCAGAGCTGCGCCCGCTGCCTGCAGCAAGCGAAAAAAAAATAAAATAAAATTACTCGCTGGCAACTTGGAACTCGCTGCAGCGGGTGAGGAAAAGTTTCTGTGCGTCTTCACTCTTGGGATTTTATTTATAAGGTTTAGCGCAGATACGGACGAGGATCAGCTCAATACCCTGCCCCAGTAACTGAGCCCAAATCAGAATTCTCTGGAGCACAGCAGCCCAACCCCACCAAAGGGAAGGGTGGGAAGGCTGGGAAGGCTGGACTGTGTTCCTGCTTTGCTAATCCGAGTCTGGTGGGTGTGAGGCAAAGCAGCAGCAGCAGCTCTCGGGGCAGGATTTTGCTCTGTGAGATTCCAGATCCCGGCACGTTCTTCAGTGAGCCTGTGACTGAGGGGAGTGGGGAGATGAGGGCTTTGAGCCTGGAATATTAACTCGGGGCTCAGATGGGAATTAGAGACACACGACTTAAGAAATAGGGGAAAAAAAACCCCCAAAAACTGGACAAAAAGGATGGAGCCTTTTGTGCTGAGAGAAAACAAAGCACGTTTCTTCCATCAATCCCTGATTACTGACCCAAAGCGTGCTCTGGAAGGCCAGGGAGGGTGGAGGAGCTGAGCTGCTGTGGATCAGCCCCACTCCCTGCCTGCTCTGACGCCTCTCCTGCCTCCGAATTCTCCTCACAGGACACAAATCCATCGGTGCAGCCAGCCCTGACTCAGCTCAGTGCATCAGTGGATGGCTCAGGGCAGAGCGGAGCGGAGCAGAGCAGAGCAGAGCAGAGCAAAGCAGAGCAGAGCAGAGCAGAGCAGAGCAGAGCAGAGCAGAGCAAAGCAGAGCAGAGCAGAGCAGAGCAGAGCCGGCGTTTGATGATCCCCAGCCCCTTTGTTCAGCACTGCAGGAGCAGTGAGCTCCTGGAGAGGTTCGTGCTCCACTTTGAGGGACTCTGTCCTTTCTTCTGCGGCAGAAAAGGAAAACTCAGAGAGCCTCCTCTGTCCTGTGGCTGCTTGGGGAAATGTCAGTGATCAGAAAATCCATTGCTGTGGGAAAGTCTCCACTGCAGTCCCCATTCACCCGGAGCTGGCTGCTGACTGAGGTTTAATTTCACACACAGCCACTCCAACCCTGTGAACAGCACTGCTGTGGCACGACCCCATCCTCAGCCAGAACCAAACATCCTGCTTTTTGTTCAAAAGGAATCCAGGGCTGATAAAAAGGCCCAGCTGCTGCGGGTGGCGCGACCCAGCAAAGCTCTGCCGAGTTTTTTATCTCTGCGTTCCCTGGGCTCGGGCACAGCAGAAGGAACGCAGGAGAAGCCCGAATCACCTTGAGAACAAAACCCGAGCAGCACAGGGAGCGCTGGCAGAGCCCTGAGACTCAGGAGTGAGGGCCTAAAAATGTCCCAGCTCCCAGCTGACGTCAGTGCTGGCGCTCCTGCATCTGACAGGGCATAAAATCATAAAATCAGAGCATCCCAGGGCCGTGCCTCAGCCCCCAGAGCTTCGCAGCTGCCGCGGTTTTGGCTGTGCCTTCCTGTTACCCTGGGTTTTCTGAGTTTCTTTATTAGCCTTTTGATTTTCATAAATGGAGTCAGATCTTTTAGTTACTGTAGAATATTAGAGCAGTTTTTCTACCTTTCCCACGGATGTAACATAAACAAATCCTTTGTTTTTCATTCTCTGTCCTTTGTTTGCATATTTCTAACCTGAAAACCATTGTAACTGACAATTGGTCTGGCCACTGAGGCTGAGGGGTGGAAACCCCAAAAAGCAAATCTTCAGCCAGACCCACAAATGTATAAAAGTAAAAGAATAAACAAAGGGGTCTCTTCTCTCTGCCCTTTCAGCTGGAAGCTGGATCAGAAGAACCTCTGCAGAAATCTCTTGTCTGCGTGTGATTTCTTTGTGTTTCACGGTGACACCTTCCCTCCTTTTCTGTCTGCATTTGGATTTCAGAGCCCAACAGATCCGGCTTTTCCCAGATCTTTCCGTGCGTGTAAAACCCAGCCCGGCGCATTCCTGCTGATCCGGCCCGGCTCTGGCTGGGGGGAGAACACGCTCGGGAACGGGGCACTGGCGCTGCTTTGGGTCCGAACGCTGCAGGAGCTGCAGCTGCTGCCTCAGGCCCCGAGCTGCTGGGTCTGGCATCTCGCTCACCACATTTGTGCTGAGGAAGTGGCTAAATCACTTATGAACAGCTAATTTGCAACCAGGTTTAAGGCCTTGGAAGAGTCCAGGGTGTAAATGTCTACTTCAAGCCTTTCTAGTGCTGTTTCGGGGTTATTTTATATTTATTTTAATTTTATTTTATTTTAGTTTAGTTTAGTTTAGTTTAGTTTAGTTTAGTTTAGTTTGGTTTGGTTTCTTTTATATTTCTTTTGTGTTATTTCATTTCATTTTTATTTCTTTATTTTATTTTATTTTGGTTTCTTTCATATTTACTTCGTGTTATTTTATTTCATTTTTATTTCTTTATTTTATTTTATTTTGGTTTATTTCATATTTATTTCGTGTTATTTTATTTGATTTCTATTTCTTTATTTTATTTTATTTTGGTTTCTTTCATATTTATTTCGTGTTATTTTATTTCATTTCTATTTCTTTATTTTATTTTATTTTGGTTTCTTTCATATTTATTTCGTGTTATTTTATTTGATTTCTATTTCTTTATTTTATTTTATTTTATTTTATTTTATTGTTTCCTTTTATTTATTTCATTTTATTTCATTTATTTTATTTAATTTTATTTTATTTCTTTATTTTATTTTATTTTATTTTAGTTCTTTATTTATTTTATTTTATTTTATTTTATTTTATTTTATTTTACTTTATTTTATTTTATTTTACTTTATTTTATTTTAAATATCGAGGCCATTTTTGTTATTATTTTATTTCCCTGGTCCCCCGCACATCGCTGCCTCCCCTGGCACGGGCCAGGCCGGCTCCTGGCTGGTTCCTGGCACTTGGCGGCACCAGAGCTCGTCCGCGGGAAGGGGAGGCGCGGATGAATCAGCGGCGTTCCTCCGCCGATGCTCGCCGGGCTCCGGGGCGCTTTGCTCGGTTCCGCCCGTCCCCGAGCTCCCGATCCCTCCCATCCCCGTTCCTCCGGAAATGTCAAACCCCGAGTGAAACGTCTCTGCCTCCCGCTGCCCCCCGGGAAGTCTCAGAATTGTGAATTTTCCCGGCCTCAGAGGGGACAGAACAACTTCTGCCGCTGTGCCGAAAGCGCAGCGAGCCCTTGGCGGGCAGGCAGAGGGGATGTCTGCCCTCCCGGACTGCGGGGATGGATCCCAAAATCTGCCCTGGGATCGATCCCAAAATCTGTCCTGGGATCGATCCCAAAATCTGCCCTGGGATCGATCCCAAAATCCGCCCTGGGACTGATCCCAAAATCTGCCCTGGGATCGATCCCAAAATCTGCCCTGGGACCGATCCCAAAATCTGCCCTGGGATGGATCCCAAAATCCGCCCTGGGACTGATCCCAAAATCCGCCCTGGGATGGATCCCAAAATCCGCCCTGGGACTGATCCCAAAATCCGCCCTGGGATGGATCCCAAAATCCGCCCTGGGACTGATCCCAAAATCCGCCCTGGGACCGATCCCAAAATCTGCCCTGGGATGGATCCCAAAATCTGCCCTGGGATGGATCCCAAAATCTGCCCAGGGATGGATCCCAAAATCTGCCCTGGGACTGATCCCAAAATCTGCCCTGGGACTGATCCCAAAATCCGCCCTGGGACCGATCCCAAAATCTGCCCTGGGATGGATCCCAAAATCTGCCCTGGGACTGATCCCAAAATCCGCCCTGGGACCGATCCCAAAATCTGCCCTGGGACTGATCCCAAAATCTGCCCTGGGATTGATCCCAAAATCTGCCCTGGGATCGATCCCAAAATCCGCCCTGGGATCGATCCCAAAATCCGCCCTGGGATCGATCCCAAAATCTGCCTTGGGGCTGATCCCAAAATCTGCCCTGGGATCGATCCCAAAATCTGCCCAGGGATGGATCCCAAAATCTGCCCTGGGACCGATCCCAAAATCCGCAGGGAGGTTTGATGTGAACCCCACACACGCTGCAGGAGCTCAGGCACACCCGGACACGGGGTTGTGAGCTGCTATCAGAGCAGCAGCGAAATTATGGGTTGATTGTGGTTAAGTACCACTCTCGGATTTAGGTTAAAAAAGGGGAAAACAAAACAAAACAAACAACAAAACAAAGACAAAAACAACCAAACAAAAAACCCCACAAAACCCAAAAAACAGCTCCAGCTCCTCAGAAGGAAGATCAAGTCTCGGCTGCGTTTTGTGATCAAAACCTCAATTTAAAAAAAAAAAAGGATGAGGTTTGGAGCTGGTGACACCGGGGTTGCTCTGAGAGCAGCACTTTGTGTCGTGAGGAATCACAAGGTGTGCGGAGCGAGCGTCTCCAAAAATAACTGCAAGCGCTGTCTGCCGAGTCCGGAATAAACAAATTCCCCGGGATTTGAATATGAAACTTCTGTCATGGACGGCTGGTTTTATAGGGAGAGAACGAGCCCTCGGGAGAATGGGGAAAGCTTTGGATCACCAAACATCCCATGGAGAGCTTTGGATCACCAAACATCCCATGGAGAGCTTTGGATCACCAAACATCCCATGGAGAGCTTTGGATCACCAAACATCCCATGGAGAGCTTTGGAACATCAAATATCCCATGGAGAGCTTTGGATCACCAAATATCCCATGGAGAGCTTTGGATCACCAAACATCCCATGGAGAGCTTTGGATCACCAAATATCCCATGGAGAGCTTTGGAACACCAAACGTCCCATGGAGAGCTTTGGAACACCAAACATCCCATGGAGAGCTTTGGATCACCAAACATCACATGGAAAGCTTTGGATCACCAAACATCCCGTGGAGAGCTTTGGAACACCAAATATCCCATGGAGAGCTTTGGATCACCAAATATCCCATGGAGAGCTTTGGATCACCAAACATCCCATGGAGAGCTTTGGAACACCAAACATCCCATGGAGAGCTTTGGAACACCAAAGAATCCTGTGGAGAGCTTTGGAACACCAAACATCCCGTGGAGAGCTTTGGATCACCAAACATCCCGTGGAGAGCTTTGGATCACCAAACCATGCCATGGAGAGTTTTCAATCACCAGACAATCCCATGGAAAGCTTTGGATCTCCAGCCCTCACAGCACCAGCCCAGCTCAGCCCAGCCCAGCCCAGCCCAGCCCAGCCCAGCCCAGCCACCACTGCAGTTGTGATGACAATAATAATTCCAAATAATTCCTCCCTCAATCCTCTAAAAGCCGCTTCTCGGGATTTTTAGAATCCAGCGCCTCTCACGACCGCACCAGACGAGTGGAAGGCGCTGTTAAAAACGCAGAGGGAGCCCAGCAGCCCCCCTGGAAGCGCCAAATGCAGCAGATCGCGCCGGGAGCGTTTGGTGAGCGCGTGGAGCCCCAACAGCGCGAGGAGCTGCGGGTGCTGAGATCTCTGCCGGGCTCCTTTCCGCACCCCGCAGCTCCTCGGAACTCCCTGAGCAGCTCCCGGGGCTGGGCGCTGGCAGAGCTGGGGGATTTGCTGGGGAGAGTTTCCCACCCTTCCCAAGCTCGTTTTTTTTTTTTGTCCTCACATGGAGGGCCAGACAAATCCTGTGTCTGGGGGTGACATCAGCTGCAGTTGTCATTAAGCGGGGAGGGGTGAGGAGGCAGCAGAGCCCTCACTGCAGCAGAGACTGCAGCAAGTGCCTGGGCACACCCAGTTAAAGATGCAGCACGTCCCTCTGCTGCCCTTCAGCTCTGCTCCATCCCCTTGCTGCAATGCTGGCACCAAACCCAGAGCTTAACTCTTTTCAGGGCAAACTACCTCAAAAAAAGATTTTAAAAAAAAGATATTTAAAGGCAGAAAAATGCAGGGTTTGAGCCAGAAGCTTCAGGTAGGAGCGATCTGTGTTGGCTGTAACTGCCCCTTGCCTCCAAACAAAGTTTCAGCAGGTATTTATGTGCGTGTGGGAAGGGAAAGGATGATTTTTGGGGTTTTTTTTTTTCATTTGTTGTTTTCCTCTCCTTGCTGCAGGCAGCAGGGTTTGAAATGCCTGCCTGGGAATCCGAGTTCCTGGATTCCTCCTCACTGCAAAGCTCCGCTACCAGGCGGGAATGACTCTGCAGTTTTCCCAAACTGGATTATCTGGTAAACTGAGGCACGGGCTCCACACTAATTCTCTCACAGGCTCTGATTTTGGTGAAAAATTAGCTCTTTGTAAACCCGGCTCTGCTTCAGAAAAAGACTTTTGGCCAGGGGGATGAAGCAGAAGTGGAACTTCGCCGAAGTTAATCAGAGAAACATCTCCTGCGGGAATGTCTTTGACTTCTAATTTCACAAGTGACCTGAATTCCTTTCCAGGATAAGAATCTGTGTCAGATCGCCAAATAAATCCATCTATTCCACATGGATATTCCACTCGGATTGCTGCTTTTCCTTGGATAAAATCCCAGTGCCGGGATCTGAGGGAACCTGGACAGGATGTTCTGCACTCCCCTACTCCTGATCCCTCACTGCCGCTCAAGAGAGCTGCCACAGCCCGTAAATTAGAGCAGCCCCCGAGGCCAGGAGCGGTTTGAATCTGGGAAGAGCCAGAGCAGCATTTTCCTCCCTCTCCCCGTGAAGGGCAGCCCAGATTTCGGCGATGCTGAGCGAGCTCTGGGGTTTATTGATGCCTCTGCAGCAGGGCCAGGAGGATGCACTGCAGAGCCAGCCCCAGCGCCCTGCCAGCCCAGGAAAAACAGGGAAAAAAACAGGGAAAATGCAGGGCAGGGTGAGGGAAGGGTGGAACATCCCCAGTGAGAGAGGGAAGGAGCCAAAAATCGTTTGGGGAAGAGGCAGGAGCGACCCTGAGGCCTCCAGCACGAGGCAGGCTCAGGAGGCTGGTGCAGCAAGCTTGGCTCTCCTGTGTTCACAGCAACTCCTGGAGCTCCAGGGATGCCTTCAGGTTTAATTTCGTGTATTTCAGGTTCTGCGCTGCCCAGGGTGCAGCTCTGAGCTCACACTCGGGGTCACTCAGCTCTCTGCACACAGCAGCGACACAAAACAAATCCTGCTCCTGCTGCACACCAAGGACAACTTTCAGCCCCAAAGCACAAACAGCGGTGGCTGGAGGGAGGAACGAGAGGGATGGGAGCTCACAGCCTGGAGCTGGGATGGGACAATGAAACCCCAATGTGCAAATGGACCAAAACTTATAAAAATGTGAGACCTCGTGACCAAGGGTCCATTTTGTGTCCATTTTGTGCCCATTTTGGTTCCACCTTGGGTGCAGCCCTGGACAGGCTCTTGTCCTGCCCAAGGTTCACCCTAAAGCCCTTTCAATAAATCTCTGCTTTATTCGCCAGCTCTCTCCAGTCTCTGTTCCAGCTCAGCTCTCCCAAGGCATCACCAGCAGCAGAAATAAAAACCCATCAGGGGGGTTTGGTTGGGATTTTTGGCTCCAGGGCCGAGCCCAGCTCTCACTGCTGAGCCAGGTTGGGGTGACAAGGGGGCACAGGGACTGCTAGGGCTGCTGCAGGAACATCCCAGTCAGGCCAGAGGAACCCTGGAAACGTTCCCAGATAATTCCATCCTGAGACTCCACGTGCAGAGATCCCCTGGACCCAGGAGAGCAGGACCTGGAAGGACCTGGAAGGACCAGGAAGGACCTGGAGCTGCTGGAGAGAGCACAGAGGAGCCTCCAGGATGGTCAGAGGGTGTAAGAGTCTGTCTGAAGTTCCCCTCATTTGCCTCCGGATCGTCATAAGGACCCCGAGGACCCCACTGCAGTTCTGGCCTGCTCCAGGTGGATGCTTCCCAATCGCCTGCGGGTGCATTTTCCTGTGTCACCACGCCACGGTACACGGGCTTTGAGCAGTGTAATGGCAGTTCTGTACCTGAAGATTGCACCTGCCCCACGCTCCCTGCTTCACGACAACAGCCTGTGAATTTCCCCACCTCTTGGCCAAGGGAACTTTCTGGGGTAACTTTGGTGGTCCCCCACAGAAAATCCTTCATCTGCTTCGCAACCACCGTGACAGACAGAGATCAAAGCCCCCTTCCAAGGACTGAGATTGAGACCCCTGTATGAAGTCCCTCTCAAGGACTGAGACATGAGACCCCTGCAACCCTAATTCAGGGATGGGGGCTGACTTAACTGAAGCGAGATGTTTGCCTGGAGGCGCGATCGTTGGACCAAGAAGACAATGGCTCTCGCTTACTGCTGAGAACATGGACTACCTGTTCCCCCTCGGTGGCTTCAATAGATTTACCTGTTCCCCCCGTGATGGAGGACTATAATAAAAACCCTGAGTTCACCAGAGATTTTGAGAGACTCTCCCTGACGTGACGGGCGGACCCATCGACTGGACCACGAGGACTCCATCTCCACGTTTGGTAGCTATATCCCCCCTTTCCTCTATCTCTATCTCTCTCTCTCACTCTTAATCCCTCTATCGCATTTGCTATGGTCAATCAATAAAGGCTGCATTTGTTTTAATGCTGAAATCCCCTCTGTGTCGTGTTTTGCACTCTGAGATCAGTAAACGAACCATCACGACCCCAGCGTGTGCGAGCGGATCGCGACAGAGGGATGGAGCAGCTCTGCTGGGAGAGCTGGCATTGTCCAGCCAGGAGAGGAGAAGCTTTGGCGTGGCCTCGCTGTGGCCTCCCAGGACCTGAAGGAGAAAGACAAAACAAAAAATTCCCAAAGAAACCTCACGGCATGATGTAATTTGATTTAAGACGGGCGTGGATGAGGTCAGGATGCTGAGGTGGCTGCAACAGGAAGGGCGGAGCGCACAGGGCAAGGACAAAGAGTGCGGAAAAGCGAATTTGCACGGCATAAAATAAATAATCGTTGCTGGGAGTCGTTTGGAGAGGAATAAACGGCATTTAAAGAAGGGTGGGAGGTAAAAAAAGCAGGAAGAGGAGGAAGAGCAGGGCAAGCAGGCAGCAGAGCGGAGCGGTTTGGTGCAGTGGCACGCGGGGTACACGAGGTCGCTTTGTTTGCCGTTATCTGTGTCATGTTCTGCTGTCTCCAGATCTCCAGACAGCTCGGGCACCGTCGCTGTGCAGCTGTGCAGAGCCAGGCTGGGCAGAAAATGGGATCAGATAAGAGAAAAAAGGCAAAATCCGTCCTGAATGTCCCCTTACACAACACCCTGTGGGTAAAATAGAAGGGAAAATAAGCGGGATTTGGCGGCAAAAAATTTAAATTGTACAGGAGGGTTCTTAAAAAGCAAGAAATTCCTGGCTGGGAGGGTGGGGAGGGGCTGGGATGGAATTCCCAGAGGAGCTGTGGCTGCCCCTGGATCCCTGGCAGTGCCCAAGGCCAGGCTGGGATAATCTGGGACAGCGGGAGGTGATTCCCTGCCATGGCAGGGGTGGCTCTGATGGGATTTAAATCCCTTCCCACCCAACCCATTCCACGATTCTTCATTTTACCAATAAAATTTATAGCTTTGCGGTGTTCCTGTGGTCCAGGGTCTGATATTCCCTTCTTTTAATCCCAGGATCAATAAAAAGTCAGGCTGGAATTCCACGTTCACCGGGATGGGGTGGCTCCAAGCGGGCGTGGGTGAGAAGAGGAATTAGCAGCAGCCTGGGAGGGAAGAGCCAAGAAATAAAGATTCAGACTTTATTTTAATAACAGACTCAGGATTCTCCCCCTGCCACCGTTCTCCATTTCAAAATTTGCCAGAAATCCGAGGGAGGGATCTGGAGGAGGCATCAGCTGTGGAGCAGGGCGAGGGCACTGGGGTTTGGAGCAAAAAGGATCCCTGAGCTGAAACCAGGTGGTGAATAAACAGATATTGAGGGTATTTTAGTGTCAGTGGAGCCCAGCCGGGGCTGGTACTGGTTTAAAAGCACTTGGAACCAATCCCCCAAAAGTTTCTCTTCATTTCTGCCCCTTCCAGAGGAGATGGGGGTGCACAGGGGCGTCCCCATCCCACAGAAAACTCCTGCTGGCTTGGGAAACCAGGAGCAAAAATATTCCCCTGGGCTGGGTGGAATTGTGACAGGCTCAGGCACCTTTGAGTCCCGAATTAAAGGTGGGTCCCTATAAAAGTCCAGAGAATTCAAGAAAAGAGTCCAAATTTCTATTTTCCTATGGAATTACGTGGAATTTCCTTTATTGCTACCTGTGATTTAAGGAGGGGCAGGAATTAATGGATAACTGGGAACAACCTCCAGGTTCAAACCTCTCTTCCTCTCTGCTTCGTGTCACTTCGGGCAAAATTTCCCTTCTTCCCTTGCCTCATAAATTCTCCATTTCTCGGGGGAAAATCTCCCCCAACACTTCCACAAACCTGGATGTTTCATCCTCAGCTTTTTTAATATCATCTTCCCACCGGGATGAGCCTGCAGGACGTTACTGATGTGCCAAAATGTCCTCGTGAAAATGGGAATGAGTGACACACGAGAGGCCGATCGACCTAAAAAAACACAAAAAAAAAAAAACCCAACTTTTTGTGCATCAAATGGAAGGAAATAAATCCTTTTAATCTTTGTGAGTTGGTTGGTTTTTTGTGAATACAGGGGGTTGCACTGGCTGGCTGATCGGGCATCTATTTATGATTCCTTTAGCTTCATCTTTGGAAATACAAAATGTGTAAGTGCACAGGTAATTTGATTTAAAAAAAAAAAATAGCACATAACTTTTGTTAAAAACTGACAGCAATTGGGAAAATTCAGGTACAACAGGCAAAATATTTTAGATGATTGGCATAATTAATGATTGTTAACGACGGCATACATGAAGTTGGATGATTATTAATTAGTAAAATGCTGTGTACTGTTATTTTAGAGCCTGTAAATAGTTGACAAATATTATTTTAGTGAGGATTTGGACTTTTTTTTTTTTTGGATAAGATGCTTAGGTTCACTCCTACTAGCTGGGAAAAGATTCCTTGATTTGCTCAGCTGCACTTCCTCAGCACTGCGCGGTGCCCCCAGGAAATCAAGTAAATAATGGGAGTTAATTGCTCATCCCTCACTGTGCGCGCTGATATCGATCAATGAAGGGCTGGAGCAGCTTTTCCCGAGGTGAAATTCCTTTTGCTTTGTGCAAAGAGCAATGAGGACAAAACCTCCCGACAAAAAAATTCCTCTTTGTGCCAGAATAGGGCGCAAAAAGGGCACAAAAAGGGCGCAAAAAGGGGACAAAAAGGGCGCAAAAAGGGCGCAAAAAGGGCTTTAAACAGAGCAGAATGGAGCAGGGTGGGGTTCAGGGTGGCTCATTTTCAACCCCATTTCCTACAGGAGCAGCTGCCCTGGTGATGTGAGTGATCTGCGGGCTTTTAAACCTGCATTGATCAGCCGCAGGGCCTGCTCTGATTGATTGATTGATTGATTGATTGATTGATCGATTGCAGCTGCACACTCCACCAACGGATCAAAAAAAAAAAAAATAAAAATGGGCAGGGGAGCAGCAGCGATGATCCGAGCCGCACAGCACTGGGGTGAAAGGGGATTTTGAGTGGGACTCCAAAGGTCTGGGCTGCAGGCGATTATCCTCTTCTGTACATTATTTATCCTCCGGAGGCACAACGGGGCTTTGTTCTGAGGCAGGGGAGCGTCATGGGAGCTGCACAACAGCTCTCAAAAGCAAAGCAAGGTCAGGGGACTGGAGAGGCCTGAAATATTCTCATTTATTGTGGTAAATTTATTCTGATAAAAAAGCATTTTGGAGGAAAATGTACCGTCAAATAGGTGGAATATGGACATACTGGTTTTATATATATATATATGAGCTATCTAAAAAAAAATCCTCAATAAATCTGGATTTTATTCCCAGTTTTTGGGAGGCAAGGATTAGTTAGAGGAGCCTCAGAACCCCTTGATTTGTTTTGCTTCCTGGGCTGGAAAGCGGCTCTGCAGGTAAATTTAAAAAAAAAAATAAATTAAAAATCTGAATCATCTAAAAAAATCTCAATAAATTAAAAGAAAAAAAATCAATAAAAATGTTCAGATCTCAATAAAAGTCTGGATTTTCCTCCCAGTTTTTGGGAGGTAAGGATTAATTGATGTTTTGCTCTCTGGCCAGGAAGGGACCGTGCGTGGGAGGAGAACTGGAGCCAGGACCGCTGATGGATATTTTTTTTTCCCCCAGGTGTGGAGCTGTCACTGCAGTTCCTCCCTCCCTGAGGAGCCACAGGATCCTGGGCAGGGCTGGGATGCTCTGCCCCTCTCGAGGACAGCCCCAAAACCCTGCCCTAAAAACGCTCCCCGATATCCCGACAGGGTCCTTCGGAGCCGTGGCACAGTTCCTGCTGCCTGCGAAGGTCAGGGTGAGCCCGGCAGCGTCGCTGAGACGCGCAGAGCAGTCACATGGAGAGAGAGGATTTCCAGCGCAGAGGTTCCTCCGTCCGGCTCAAGGCTGAGTTCAGGCAGAGAGAGAGCCTCTTTGTTTATTTCTTACTTTTTATACATTTCTGGATCTGGCTGAAGATTGGCTTCTTGGGTCTTCCACCCCTCAGCCTCAGTGGCCAGACCAATTGTCAGTTACAATTGTTTTCAGGTTAGAAATACGCAAACAAAGGACAGAGAATGAAAAACAAAGGATTTGTTTATGTTACATCTGTGGGGAAAAGGTAGAAAACTGCTCCTAATATTGTACAGTAGCTAAAGATCTGACTCCATTTTATGAAAATTCAAAAGGCTTTTAAAAAACTCAGAAAAACCAGGGTGACACAGCAGGATCCTCCTGCTGCTGGGGCTGAAATCAGGAGCATCCATCACACCTCACCTCTGCCCCTCACCCAGCTCCCAGCCCTGTAGAAATAAGCCTCTTGCTGCTGAGGACTCCAGGACGGTGTGGATGAATGCAGACGAGAGATCTCTGAAGTTGGGTTTTAGAAGAAGGTGTTTATTGTATAGGATGGGAGGCCTTGCTCAGAGCCGCCAGGCGCAGCTGAAGCATGGCCTTGGAAGGTGGGGGTAGTGAGAGATAAGGAAATTCCAAGAGCAAGATGCAAGAGGTAAACGAAGAGATAAGAGGAGAGAAGAGACAGAAGAGACAGAAGAAGAGACAGAGAACAGAAGAAGAGAAGAAGAGAGAGGCCCACTCTCGCAGCCCCCTGATAAGGGGTCTCGAGGTGGGCTGTTACAGGGTTGTGCCAATGGGGTTACAGATACTTGATACTTCAGGGGGGTGTTACAAGTGTGGGATGAATCATACATTGGGGGTTGTTTTCGCAGGCATCCAGCAGCTAGGACATCTCAAACATCAAAACTTACTTTCAATTCTATCTCAGTTACAGGTTTCACATTCTCAGAATCTAAGCAATCATATTTATAGGGCTTTCTGGCTTCATCCTTCCCAACACAGCCCCAGGAATAATGGATGTGCTGAGCCTTTCATCCTCCTCCTTCTGCCCAGCCACAAATAGGGGATGTGTCTTTATTCGGAATTCATCTCCTCCCGAGGCTGAGGTCAGCAAATGGCCTTTGCTAATGGTCCCTCCATCCCCCCGTTCCTCATGGGCAGATAATTTAATAGAGCTGATGTCTACATCCTCCAATAAATTGAATTAAAAGCGTCGCAGCAGCTGAGCGTTTATGGAATCTCCAGGCTCCTCGGCGGTAATTTATTGTTTTATTCCTGGGTGCTCCAGGCAGGTGCACACGAAGTGGGGCAGTGGATGAGACCACCCCTGCCTTGCACCCCAGAAACAGCCGGGTGGGAATTGCAGGGCTGGAGAGAAGGGATTTCCTAATCCCAAGCCCCCACTGAAGCTCTGAGCTCCAACGTTGGCCCTCCACCACCGCATCCAGCCCCTCAGCCGAGCACGGATTTAAAAGAGGGAGCAGTGGCTGCGCCAGCAGATTCCAAGGAAAAAAAGGAAAAGGTTTTTCCTGCACTTCTCCAGCAGCTCATGAAAATCCGGAGTTTTCAGAGCTCAGGGACAAATTTTCAAGGTCGATCCTTGTAGAAAATTCTGGAAGTTGTGCTCCCAAAGGAGTCAGGGGTTGGGCTGGGTGGGATTTAGAGCCATGGGTGGTGGGTGAGGTTTGGATTTGTGGCTGCTAAATTGAAATAAAAGCCAAAACAAGAGAGTTACAAATGCCAGGAGCAGGGACAGGGATTTTTCATGTGTGGCCGTGGTGCCCTGCTGCTCCCGTGGATTTTTCCTTTCTGGAGGGAGATTTCAGGCCAGGAATTGTTGACGAGGCAGATTTATGGTGGGACTGCCCACAACCGGCCTTGGCTGGTCCTGAAATTGAGGACAAACTGGATCTGTCAAATGTTTAAATGTTTCTTTTTTCATCTATTTCATCATTTTAAGCACGGCACAATTATTTACCGTGTGATCATCATGGAAAAAAAAACCCCAAAACCATAAAAACTAAAGGTGTTACATACAGAATTTACTAAACACTACATGGGGTTAAACACTACAGAGAGAAGATAAAAAGGGCAACATATAAATTTCAGTTCATTGTACGAAGCTACAAGTGCTCTGGATAAAAATGTGCATTACCATTTAATTAAAAACGTTGTCATAGGGAAAGAAGAGAGCTGTGCAAAAATGCTCACCATTACTGCATTCCAAAATAAAATATGAGAAAGTAAATGAGATTATAAAGCAAAAGTTAGGGTGGGGTGCTTTTTTTTTCTTTCTTTCTTTCTTTTTTTTTTTTTTATTCTTTTTTTTTCCCTTTAATATTATATATAAAAAATCTGAACAAATGAAAGTCGGATTTAAAAACAGAGCTGGAGGCAATGAACGATCCAAAGAAGCCCAAGCTGGTTTGGGGTTGAAGGGAACTTAAATCCCCCCTGATTCCAGCCCCTGCCTTCCCCTGGAGCAGGCTGCTCCACCCAGCCTGGCCTCCGTGCATCTTCCCCCTTCCCTTTTCCCCAAAGCTGCACATTGGACAATTTCTGAGAGTTTTACTGAGCTCTTCCACAGGAATCCCGGAGGAAAAAGAGGTTAAAGGAGCAGCTCGTACAGCAGGCAGTGCAAAGCAGCGGCAGAAAGCTTTTTATTGCTGCCAATTCCTGCAAGAAATGAAAAAAATAATTCAGGTTTTGCCCAGCCCCTCTTCCAAGAAGTGCCAGTGCTGGAGAATCGCTGCTGACTCATTCAGTGCCCGGGAGGGCTCCTTTGGAGGAGAAAATTGCTGCAGCATTCTCTGTGTGCATCAAAGATTATTGCTGCTCTCCCGAGGAACGGGGGGATCCATTACCGGAGGAGAAAGGGCTCAGCAGCACCTCATGGCAGCCGCAGATCTTGATTTTAAAGCGATAATTCCTTTTGATTGGGGCTGGGAGAGGCAGGGGAGGAACCGAGAGAAGAAAGAGAAACAGAAGTCAGGTTGTGGGAGAAGCATGAGCTGTCTCCATCATTGTCACTGCGGGAGTGACTCAGCATCCTCCTCCTCATCCTCCTCCTCCTCCTCCTCCTCAGCATCCTCCTCCTCCTCCTCCTCCTCAGCATCCTCCTCCTCCTCCTCCTCCTCAGCATCCTCCTCCTCCTCCTCAGCATCCTCCTCCTGCGGCAAAACGGGGCCGGGGCACCGCTGGTGGAACCCTGGAGGCAGCTGCTCCATTTTTCCTCCCCAAAATCTCCCTGCCAAAACCTGCGCCCTCCAAAGCCACCCCTGTCACCCCGGGGACACTCAGAGCCCCTTCCCAGGGTCTGGGACAGCAGCAGCAGAGCCGGGATGTTCCCAGCTCCCTCTGGAATCCAAGGAGATCACCACCACCCTCCCTGGGTCCCGCTCCCACTCTGCCATTTCACCTCCCACTCATGGAGAGCAGCTGATCCCTCCTGCCCTGCGCCCCTCCAAATCCTCAGGGAATTATGATTGGTTTAATAATTGTCACGGGAGAAAAAAAACCCAAAAAATAAAAAATGGGACAAAGAGAGAGCCCGACACCTGAGGCTGCTCTCCTGCAGCAGCAACACGGGGAGGTGCAGGTGGCACAAACTCCTGGGTTTGCTTGGCCAGGGGTGGGAGGGCAGGTGAGGAATGTGATCCCACAGCTGGGAACGCGATCCCTCAGTGGGGAACTCGATCCCACTATTGAGAACTCGACCCCAGACTGGGGAACTCGGCTTTTCCCAGTCCTGCTGCAGTTCCTGCAGCCTGGGCGTGGTGCAGCACTCGGTGCCCGCAGGCTCAGTGCTCGGGAAAGGTGTCAGGAGCGAGGCAGAAGAGCCCCAGGAATGAACAAAACCCACTCTTGATTTTCCATCTGTTCCCATCCTACCTCCCTGTTCCTTATTTAACACCTCCCTCCCAACTGTGGTTGATTTGGGGTGTAAATGGACTTTTTTTTTCCCCCTCTCATCCAATTTTGCCTGGCCCCTTCTCTCATTAAAATAAAACCCAAACCACCGTCCCTGGGACAGACCTCTTCTGCTCCCATGGACATCCCCAACCCTCTTGCTGCAGCATTTTTGGCTCGTCGGGGCGGATTTTATGTGCTGTAAAACACAAACTGCCGCTCTCAGGGTGAGGCCTGGAGGCGCTGAAAGCCCGTTTAACCCTCGGGAAGTTTGGGGCGCGGCAGGAATTGCTGATGGAAAAGGGAAAGGAGCTCTTTGCAGCCCTTCCCTGGCTGGCAGCAGCTCTGCTGCTGGCCAAAGGCAGCCTGGATCACCGGAGCTCCTCCTTTCTGCGGGACTCTCCTCCTCTCTCCCTTCCCTTTCGAGCTGGTGCAGCGTTGAACTTTTGCCAGAGCTGGACCTGCAGAAGCAGCAGCAGCTTTGCAGAGGGAGGAGGGAGCTGGCAGGTGGAGTAAACGCTCTCCCTGGGCTCACACAACCCCTTCTCCCCCTTCCTCAGGACATCCACAAATCCCTGGGTCCCACCACCGCCTTTGGAAAAAGCAGAGGGCAATGCCAAGGGCTCCTGCAAGAGAGCTTCCCTCCTTTTCTGCTGGGAAAAGGCCAAATCCCTCTTTTCCACGTGCTGTTCCTCCCTAAGGATGCAGAGATGCTCTTGCCCTGGGGCTGCACCTGCCTCTGGCGTTCTCCTGCTCCTGCAGAAGGAATTTCTGCTCTCCCTCTGCCCTCCCTCAGCCCCCAAATCGCTGCCTGGGGGAGAATTCCCAGAAGGCGGCGCTGGAGGAGCCCCAAATTCCCGAAGTTTTCCGCCAGGGAGCTGCAAATCCAGGATCAACCCTTGCTGCATCCTTTTCCTTCCCCTCCCGCAGCGTCTCCCGGCTCTGTTCAGGCTGCTCCAGGCGCCACAAAACTCCCCAAGGGGTGATTTGGGTCAGAGGAGAGGGATGGCAACTCCAGATTTGGACGCTCCTGCCCAGCCCAGATGAAACCTACAGGGGTTTTTTTATTATTTTTATTTGTTTTTTCCCTCCTCTGAGCTCAGAACAGCCTCCTGGTTTATTCACCCGCTGGATTTCTGTCAGGAATAACTCCTCCCTTCCCCTTGGCTCACCCCCAGCTCTTCCACGCACACACACCTGGAGGAAACAGCCCCAAAACTCACCTGCACCCGCCCGTGCCTGGGTGCTGGAGTTCAGGGCATTTTTTTGGTTGTTTTGGAGGGTTAGGGATTTGGGCAGGGGGGTTTGGGACTCTAGTCTAGAGCTTGGAGAGACACTGGCTTTGATTTTAGTTTATGGGGAAAAACTTCTTACACTGAGAGAAGGTTTACAGGCTACAAGAATGTGAGAAATAGCAGTTTAGCTTATTATAGAATGAGAAAATAGTAGTTTTAAGGTTTTAGCATTGAAGCGAATGGGGACAAGATGGAAAATCTGGGGCGTTGTCTTTTTCTTTTTAATTTTTTTTCTTTTTCTTACCCTATTGTTGCATCGACGTGGCATAAAGTAGTTAGCGAGGATTGGGTTAAAGTAAAGATGACCTTTTTACCTGGGCTTCTGCTCCCTCCTGTCTTCAGGAGCCGCCAAAACACCTCCTCCTCCCGCAGCCAAACCTGCAGGCTCGGAGCATCCCCCCAGCTTTGTGGTGTTAAACCAAATTGTCGGAAAGCAACGGGAGACAAGCCACATCCGATGATGATCAACAAGTCTCAGCTTTATTTAGATTAATAGCAAATATATAGTGTCAATAATTAGTTTATACATATTACAAAACCATAGCTCATGATTGGCTTATGATATTTTGACGCATGTTCTTCCTGTAATCAGCCTTGCGGTTACAATTTTCTTAATCTGGCATTTTCAGTTCCTTAGCCTAGCATTTTTCAGCATTTTTGTACTAACAACACCCTTGTTGTTGTATCATTCTAGTGCTCAAGGACATTATATCCTTGTTAATCAGGGTTAATCCACACTAATGTTCAGGTGTTCCCAAAATTAAAGGTGATTTTTGGTGGCGGGAGCAGCCCAGGTTGTGCTGGGGTTAGCGGGAAGCAGCGCTGCCACACTCCCAAATCCATAAATCCAGCATCACGGCCTCGCAGAGATGTCTCTGGAGAACGGGAAAATTTCCACTTTTCTCTCTTCATCTGCACGTTCAAAAGAGAAAGGGAGACGGAAAACAATTATTAAAAATATATAATATTAAATATATTATATAATTAATAATTATATTATTAATTCTAATTATAATTAATATATTATTAATATATATTTATATTATATAATATTAAATAAATTATAGAATTTATTATAATTATATATGTAATATGTAATATGTAATATGTAATATATAATATGTAATATATAATATAGTATATAGTATATAGTATATAGTATATAGTATATAGTATATAGTATATAGTATATACTATATACTATATACTATATACTATATACTATATACTATATACTATATAGTATATATAATATATTATATATAATATAATATATTATATATAATTATTATAATTATATAAATATTCTATAATATTAAAAATAAAGAAAATATAAATAAATAAATATTAAATATTAAATAAATAAAAATAAAAATTAAATATTAATAAATAAATAAAATATAAATAAATAAATATAAAATATTAAACAAATAAATAAATTGAAAACAAATCAACCCCCACAAAGTATTCACGAATTTGCTTCCCATGATGTGCAACGGGCGTAAAAAGCAAAGCATCTTTTCCTGAAATCTAAAAATTTGGCTTGAAATCCTAAAAAAAAGCGATTTAGAAATCTTTTTCCCAGCGTTTCAAGACTGCAGCCTGGACAGAATGTTCCCTGAAACTTTCTAAAGCCCTTTTCCCCTCAGGATGCCAAAGCTCTGTCCTGAGTGCCCATGAAGTGCCATCCCCGTGGTTTATCCTTACTGCCACACGCTGTAGAGCCACGTCAGCCGTGCACAGATTCTGAG
Source organism: Hirundo rustica (assembly GCF_015227805.2). Lineage (NCBI taxonomy): Eukaryota > Metazoa > Chordata > Aves > Passeriformes > Hirundinidae > Hirundo > Hirundo rustica. Next base: position 3,111,808 of record NC_053477.1, read on the forward strand.
AGAGCCTGCAGTGGGATTCGGGAAAGAAAAGCTGGGAAGGGGAAACGTTTCACCAAAAACCTGAAATCCCAAAGCTGCTGCTTTCCGGAGCGACCGTGAAGGTGTGTGAGGAGTGACGGACTCGCCCCTTCAGTCTGGTTACAACCATTTTTGGGGTGTCTGTGGGCTGAAATCTGCTTTTCTCAGGATATGAGAGGCCTCCTCAGCCTCTGAACACCAAGGAAACATTTCCCAAAACCCGGCAGGATTTTCCTCTAAAGGAAGAAGCAGCTCATGACCCAGCCCTTCTGAGGTGTCACAGAGAGATGCAAACCTCTCCTTCTCAAGAGCACAAAGAGCTTCAGGTGCTTCATCCTCTACCAAATGAAGTATTTGTCAAAAATAAAAATAAAAATAAAAATAAAAATAATTTAAAAAGCACAGAGAAAAAATACACAAATATATTCCCCTCAAAAAAAAAAAAAAATTGCAAAAATTAAAACCAGCAACTCCTTATCTTCACTTATCAGTAGTGCCACTAAAACCCCTGATTCTCCCAGTAACCTCTGCTGGGAGAGCCTCTCCTCCAGGCTGGGTAATTTATCATTTAATCTCTGCCTCAGAGTGGTGCAAAGCCCTTCTCCCTCCAGGAGGAGAAGTGCCAGGGATGAAATAGCTGAAATGGAGATGAATATTTGCAGACCTCTGCAAACCTTTCAATTAAGCGATGACATTAAAATAAACCCCGAGTGGTGGAGGCGGTTCCTCTCCCATCCCCCAGAAAGCCTGGACTCCCGTCCCTGAGGACACCAGCAGCCTGCAGGGAGGGCTGGGCTGGGAGCTGAGCTGCTTTGGCTGCAGAATTCAGGGATTTTTATTCCCAGACTGCAGAGCTGAGCACATTCAGCTGCCTTGAGCCGCCTCACTGCAGCAGAGCTCTCCCAGCTTTATTTCTCCCCGGAATCTGTGGTTTACGGGCAGCAGACCCGTGCCAGGCTGGGAAATAGAAGGGATTTTTTTACATCTTCCCAAGAAATGCTTTTCACCCGTGGGTGTGGGAAGATGATTCGCTCACTCCGGGGTGGCCTCGTGAAAACCCCGCGTGGGTTTTATTGCTGCAGAGGGAGCGGGGGGGAAAAAAAATATCCCAAAGATTGAAATAACTGAATTATAGGGAAACTATTCCTCAGCTGCTCATCCCTTTTCTGGGACCAAAGGGAATACATCCTGGAATTCTCTGCTTCAGCTCCCTGCAGATAAAACCACAACCCTAAAATCTCTCGGCTTTTTAATTGCCCGTGCAGCCCACATACAAATGCTCTTTTGGACCTGGGTTTTAACTTTCTTTTCATTCACACTGGAAAATCTGGGGAAGGAAACGGAGCCTCTGGCTGCATTTCGAGCCTTCATGTGCTCTCAGCTGAGTTGTAAATGCAGTTTTCTCTCTTCGCCCTGTCACCAACAGGACTTACTTCAGCTGGCACAGCAAAAAATGGGAAAACAGGGAAATATTCCACTGCCTCCCTCTGGATATTGCTGCTGCTGTGAGGATCCAGCTCCCAAAACATGGGGGATATTAAATTTAACTCCTGTTGAGCCAGCTGCACTCTTTCAAGCACGTTCCTTCAGCACCCAGCCCTGAACCGACGCCACAAAACCAGAATTATTGCTAGAGACCACTTAAATCTTTGCAGCAGAGATGCAAAAGTTCAAATTCTCTCAGCAGAGATCATCAGGTGGCCTTACGTGGGGGACTCCAGTGAGACCTAAAGCCAAGCCCAGCTTAAACCCAGCTCCTGGGGCTGTTGGGTCCAAGCCTTGCTCCTCACAGGGGCAGAAACCCGATTAAAACAATGAGATTATGCAAATGAATAAATTATCTCCATCCAAATGGGCTGGGAGGGGTTTTTTTCCCAGGAGTTTTATTTGCCTGGAGAAGCTGCTCCATCCCTGGGGAGCGCCCACGGCCAGGCTGGAGTGCCCATGGCAGGAGGTGGAGAAAGATGTTTCTTAAGGTCATTTGCAGCCAAAACACTCCAGTATTTGGCCCCAAACGCTCTCAGTTGATGTTTAATTGCTGGAACCAAGCTGAGAACGTCCATTTAATTGATTCTGGGAGATAAGAACCAACCCCGGGATCTGCCATCAGATGTCGCGTCCTAGTTCGGAGGCCTGATCCAACAAGTAAACAAAGCTAATTAATGAATGTTCTAATTAAGAGCTCCCTGATAGAGCTCAGATGAAAGAATTGGCTGCCTGCTCCCTCCAGCTCCTGTAATCAAGAGGCAGAACAAACTCAAAGTGAGCAAATTGCTGCCAGTGTGTGCAGAAATTGCTGTAAATAATAATAAAATAATGAAAGCTGCCCGAGCACTTGCTGTATCTGGCACCAACAAAGCAAATAGTGGTTCAAAGGCAAGAAATTAAACACTTATTTGCATTTCTTCTGAGTCTCCCAGAGGCTGCAGTTCAGTCCTTGCAGACAAAATCCTGCTTTGGTTTGGAAATTCCTCTGAGTGTTGCCTCGTGTTAAAAGGACTGCTTGGAACATGGGAAGAGGAATTCCTAAAACACAGGATTTTGTTCCAATTCATCAAAATAGATCAGAGGATTTTCATTTTGCCTGTTTTAATTCAACTCATCCAGACACTTTGATGTAATTTTAGATGAATACATAAGACCTGACATCAGAGCTATTGAATGTTTTTAGCAGTGGGAGTCCCTGATTCCCCACTCCCTCAGAGCTGGGCTTTTCTGGGGTAGAAATAATATTTTTAAAAAAAGGAAAACCCATGTTTTTGCTCTTTTTTTTTTTTTTTTTTAAACTCGGGACTGCTTGATTTCTGTGTAAATCCCAGCTAAGCAGGCACAGCTCCTTCTGTGCTTCTGCAATAAAAGCAGCAGCAGACAAAGAAGGCTCCACCCGAAATGCAGTTTCTGATGGGAAATTCTTTGATTAAAAAAGGGAAAAAAGGGTCAAACCCCATCAGAGCTCAGTGGGTGCACTCAGGTAATTCCTTGGTGCTCAGTGAGGCCCCAGCACAGGGTTCAGTCTGAGCTGTTCCTCGAGGAAATGCCCGTTGCAGGTCGGGATGTGTTATTTACGGATGCAGCAGAGGGAAGGGAATGAACAGGAACGTTTTGCCGTGGAGTTGCTGCTTTTCCTCGGGCAGCAGTGGGATTTGGACTCAGGGAATGGTTTGGGTTGGGAGGGACCTCAAAATTCATCCAGTGCCACCGCTGCCATGGGCAGGGACAGCTCCCACTGTCCCAGGGTGCTCCAGCCTGGCCTTGGGCACTGCCAGGGGTGGGGCACAGCTGCCTCTTCATTTCTGCATCATCCCTCCGAGTAATTTGCATTATTGAGGTCACCCGGGGAACGTTTTCAAGAGGTGAGCCTGGGTTTGGGATTCTCTGCCTGAAGCGCTGGGGACACTCACACCCAGTTAAACTGGAAAAGGGAGCAGCTTCAGCTCCATCAGCGGCCAAGGGGGACGATGCTGAGCTGCTGCAGATGAGACAAACGGCCCAGGCCACTCCATCCTGGCTGGAACCAGCCCTGCTTGATCCCTTTCCTCTGCTCACAATATTGATTTTTCTGACAGTAACACACCCAGGGGCTTGATGATCCTCTGCATTATGGCAGAAGGCAACAAAAGGGGACACAAAGGGAATGACGGAATCTGCCTGGAAATACGGGTTAGGGGAGCAGGATGCCTTCAGGAGTGGCTTTCTTTTCCTTGGGGTTCCAAAGCTCCGTCCTCGCCCTGAGTCCCACGGAGGTTCCTCGCTGCAGGGCTCTCTGCAGACACCCGTCCTCCTCCCCATCCTCCTGGCACGCAGCAAAGGGTTTTCCACTCAAAAAGGGAAAAAGTGAGAAGGAATATTAACAGTACGAGGCTTGTTTTGCTGGGATCTGAAGCGCAGTGGTTTTTACAAGCTGAGGTACATTCTTTTATTAATACATGGCATAATAAATGGTAGCATTAATAATTAAATCCTCTGCTCAGGTTGCTGTAGGGAAGATCAGCATAAAATCCATTGGCATGAAACGAGGTATTTCGGTTTGCAGGAGCTGAGCACCCCAGAAGATATCAGCTCCCTGGATCCCTGACCAACCTGCTGGGAATCCTCCTCTCTACAGTGCCTCTACTCCTCATTTCTCCCCCTTTCAAGCCCAATCTCTGCTAAAAATAAAAGTTTAGCACAGAAAAACTCTACCTGTGCTGCTCTGCTTTGCATATTCTGAATAATGAACGGCTGCTCTGGCATGCATGAATGCAGCCACGACTGGAATTTAAAAAACAAACGGTGAATAAAAACCGAGGCAGAAACCGGGCTTGCGGTGCCGGCTGCTGAGAGCAGCTGCACTGATCTTCAGGAGCACTCTGCACGTTTGCAGAATAAAGAATCCCAGCAGCTCTGCTGGGATATTAGGGACACCTAAGCCTTTGTGAGCTCTTGGTGCAGTTCATTCCATCCAGAACGAGCTCAGACGAGCAGGGATCGCAGCTTTGTGCCTCTGAGAGGCCGTTGCCCTTCACAGCTCAACGATCCTCGTATTTAAATACCCGGGAACCTTTGGAGAAGCTGTCACACAACAGGTGATGTCCTGCGTGAGGTCACTGGGAAATAGTGGGGAATACATTAAATCCACCTTTTCTGAAAAGCTGTCATCAAACAAACATTTATTTGTGCCAGAAATACCCAATTACCGCTGCAATTACTGACAAGCACATTAATCCACACACGTTACTAAGTCCTTCCCCTTTCTTTGGGAAGCACCTCAGCATTTTTGTGGTACCTGTCTAATAAATGTCCCCCAGTCCGTACTGACGTTTATTCCTTCCTTGGGAAAACGTTGAAGAGTCTGTTTTGTGATATGTTTGCCCTTCTGACTCCAAGAGGGGAATTCTCATTGTCCTTTTGAGCCTCCCATGCAGTCTGTGCTCAACACATCTCAAATTTACCTCTGATAAATCCCTACTATATAAATATTACTTTGTTATAATCAGCCAGTGGTAATAACCTGGCCCAGAGGTGGCTGCAATGCAGCTCTCCAATTTAATCTCTGTATTAGCCCAATTAGACAAGGATAAATTTCCTGTCCCCGTGATCCGTGTCTCGGGCAGACTTGGCTCCAGGGAATCTCAAGGAACCAGGGCTGAGAACCACCCTGTGTCTGCTGCTGCTTTCGTGTAATGAAAGGACAAATAAACGCTGCCAGGCTTCCCCTGAAGTGCCCAAGGACAGGTTGGACGGGGCTTGGAGCAGCCTGGGACAGTGGGAGGTGTCCCTGCCCGTGGCAGGGGTGGCACTGGATGGGATTTAAGGTGCCTCCCAACCCAAACCATTCCGGGATTCCATGATCCTGTAATTACCTGGTTATTAGGGACCACTTGTAACAAAGGACATAGGCTCCGAGAGCACTCACACCTTGTGAGAAATGCAAACTGAAGGCAAAAAAAAAAATTATATACACTATTTACACATGTCTGTGGGTTCTGAAGTGCAGTCAGGGCTGGGTGTCCCCCAACCTCACCCAGGGAACCTCAGCCACAGCCCGGGTCTTGCAGCACAACCCCAAAGCTTCTGCCAGGGCAGCTGTGGAGAGGCAGAGCGGGGGTGTTAAACACAGCCTGGGCGGGTTGGGGGGCTGCAGACAGACCCGAGGGGAGCTGGATCTGAAAGGGGCAGAGCTGGGCACGCAGGGGGACCGAGAGATGCCCCAGGAGGGCCGAGGCTGCTCCCAGGGAGGGCCGAGATGATGAGGTGGGGCTGAGCCGGGCGCGTTCCAGAGCGGACAGTCACAGCCCCCCGAGCCCGCGGGTATGTCCGGAGCTGTCCAGACATCCCTCACTGCTGGGATACCCGGAGCTGTCCAGACATCCCTCACTGCTGGGATACCCGGAGCTGTCCAGACATCCCTCACTGCTGTGATACCCGGAGCTGTCCAGACATCCCTCACTGCTGTGACACCCGGAGCTCTCCAGTCATCCTTTCACTGCTGGGATGCCCGGAGCTCTCCAGACATCCTTTCACTGCTGCGATGTCCAGAGCTCTCCAGACATCCTTTCACTGCTGTGATGCCCGGAGCTCTCCAGTCATCCTTTCACTGCTGTGATGCCCGGAGCTCTCCAGTCATCCTTTCACTGCTGTGATACCCGGAGCTCTCCAGACATCCTTTCACTGCTGTGATGCCCGGAGCTCTCCAGTCATCCTTTCACTGCTGTGATGCCCGGAGCTCTCCAGGCATCCCCGCTGGGAGGTCCCGCGCAGCTCAGGGCGCCACAGCAGTGACGGGATGCCTGGACCACACCGAGCATCACCTCCCCGCGGCTGTGCCCGGACCACTCCGGCCGTCACCTCCCCGCCGCGATGTCGCCGCGCCCCGCCCCGTCCCCGCCCGGAGGCCGCTCCGCCCGCTCTCCCCGCGCATAAATACCGGGGTGCGGGCGTCGCCCGCCGCAGAGCAGCAGCCGCCGGAGCCCCCGCAGCCATGAGCTCGTACGGCTACGACCCGTTCTTCCCGTCCTACAAGCGGCGCTACGCGGACAGCCCGCGCATCCATGTGTCGGTGCGCAGCGGCGGCGGCTTCGGCTCGGCTCGCTCCGCGTACTCCAGCCTGTCCGCGCCCGTGTCCTCCGTGTCCGTGCGCCGCAGCTACGCCACCTCCAGCGCCTCGGGCTCGCTGCTGCACTCGGTGGACAGCCTGGACCTGAGCCAGGTGGCCGCCATCAGCAACGACCTCAAATCCATCCGCAGCCAGGAGCGAGCGCAGCTGCAGGACCTCAACGACCGCTTCGCCTGCTTCATCGAGCGCGTCCACGAGCTGGAGCAGCAGAACAAGGTGCTGGAGGCCGAGCTGCTGGTGCTGCGGCAGAAGCACGCCGAGCCCTCCCGCTTCCGAGCGCTGTACGAGCAGGAGATCCGCGAGCTGCGCTTGGCCGCGGAGGAGGCGACCAGCGAGAAGCAGGCGCTGCAGGGCGAGCGGGAGAGCCTGGAGGAGACGCTGCGGGGGCTGCAGGCTCGCTACGAGGAGGAGGTGCTGAGCCGAGAGGACGCGGAGGCGAGGCTGCTGGAGGTGCGCAAGGGCGCGGACGAGGCGGCGCTGGCGCGGGCGGAGCTGGAGAAGCGAGTGGACAGCCTGCTGGACGAGCTGGCCTTCCTCAAGAAGGTGCACGAAGAGGAGCTGGCCGAGCTGCAGGCGCAGATCCAGTACGCGCACCTGTCCGTGGAGATGGACGTGTCGGCCAAGCCCGACCTGTCGGCAGCGCTGCGCGACATCCGGGCGCAGTACGAGAAGCTGGCGGCTCGCAACATGCAGAACGCCGAGGAGTGGTTCCGCAGCCGCTTCACCGTGCTCAGCGAGAGCGCGGCCAAGAACACGGACGCCGTGCGAGCCGCCAAGGACGAGGTGTCCGAGAGCCGCCGCCTGCTCAAGGCCAAGACGCTGGAGATCGAGGCCACCCGCGGCATGAACGAGGCGCTGGAGAAGCAGCTGCAGGAGCTGGAAGAGAAGCAGAGCGCGGATATCTCCGCGCTGCAGGTGAGGGGGTGGGAGCTGGGAGGGTCCCTGCAGGGGAGGAGGGTCGGGGTCGCTCGGGGGAGGGGATGATGGGGGGTGCAGGGTTCTGCGGGTCGGGAGAAGATGGGGTTTGAAGGGTTCTGAAAATGAGGGGACATTGGGGTTAGAAGGATTCTGAAGATGAGGGGATGATGGGGTTTGAAGGATTCTGCAGGTGAAGAGGTGATGGGGTTTGAAGGGCTCTGCAGGTGAGGGGACATTGAGGTTTGAAGGGTTCTGAAGAAGAGGGGATGAGGGGGCTTGAAGGGCTCTGCAGGTGGCAGGGGTCAGGTTTTACAGCGTTCTGCAGATGAGGGGTCTCAGGGTTTTCTGGGCTCTGCAGGTGAAGGGATGGACTTTGGGGTTCGAAGGGTTCTGCAGGTGAGGGGATGGATGTCGGGGTTTGAAGGGCACTGAAGATGAGGGGACATTGGGGTTTGAAGGGTTCTGAAGATGAGGGGATGACGAGATGTGCAGGGTTCTGCAGGTGAGGGGATGGATGTCAGGGTTTGAGGGGCTCTGCAGGTGAAAGGAGTTGATGTCTGCAGTCTCACGGATGAGGGGATCAGGTTTGCAGGGTGTTGCCGAGGGCATCGCTCCTGGTTTGTGCCGTGCAGATAAAGCATCCTAAAATCACGGTGCGGAATGCCACGGAGCTACAAAGCAGGGTGTGGTGTGGAAATCCAGACCCAAATCAGAAGCTGAATCACTGAAATCATCCCAGAGACAGGGACATTGCTTCTGGCACTGCTTATCCAAAGTGTGAGGTGTTATAAAATCAGAATGCAAAATTCCCCGATAAAGCCCAATGTCCATGTACCGATACAGCCTGAACTGTACCAAAAAAGCATGGAATATCCCGAGTTGGAAGGGACCCACAAGGATCACCAATGGATATCCCTAAATTAAAATTAGAAAGAGCACATAGAGGCCAAATTAAAATGAAACTATGCACAAATTTCACAGATGCTTTGGCACTTGGGTACCAGAAAATTGGGCTCTGAGTGTTGAATAAGGCTGGAAAAACGTGGAGTAGGAAAGCTGCCAGGAAGGTGTTAAATGATGCTTTTTGGCCGAGGGTGGAGCGGGAGCTGTGCAGGTTCTGGCTGCCAGAGCAAGATTAAGTTAAAAGGATTGGAGAATTTCCTTGTCATTATCACCAGACTTGAGAGAATGGAATTTTACGCTGTCAATGTTGTTCCATCCCGACAGGATACAATCAACAAATTGGAGAATGAGCTGAGAACCACGAAGAGTGAGATGGCTCGGTACTTGAAGGAATACCAGGACCTGCTCAATGTGAAAATGGCCCTGGACATCGAAATTGCAGCTTATAGGTATGGTGGGGGATGTTCTAATGAGCCAGGACTCACAGCAGTTCCCATTCTCTTCAGGAGAATTCAGGTTATTTTTCGTTCCCCCAGCAGAAATTTTCACAGATTTGTGGCTGAGTTTCATCAGCTCCTCTCTGTATGCACACAGAATTTTTAGCTTGGCTATAAATTATCTCAGTTCTCCATCCTTACAGATAAAATGCCTGTTCTGTACTCAGGGAAGAGATTTTGTGTCAGTGGAATTCCTCAATACCAACTGCTCCTGCTCAAAATGGGAAATCATTCAAATGCCCTCAAGAACAGGGTTTTTTTTTCCTAACTTGCAAATCTACGAATTAAATCTTTTCCAGTAGAATTGCCGCTGAATAACTGCGATGTTTTGTCTCAGACACCGAGAGATTTCGCTCCTGGAGCAGAATTTCTGTGGAAGCCGCAAGGGGGAATAGTGAGAGAGCAGCTCCAGACCTTGTGTGACAGCTGAGCAGCAAATTGTTACGGCTGCACTGGTCTGTGCCAGCTCACACCTCTAACTCCATCTGCCAGAGAGATTCTAGAGAGTTTAGAATTCTAGGGAGTTTTTCCTCTTCCTCCCAACGAGGAGGAATGGACGCATCCAAAGAAATTATTCCAAAAAACCCAGGGTAGCACCGGCGCGCAGTGCAAAACGACCCCTTAATTAACAACCACGTAATACGTGTGACAGCACAACCAACTCCTTTCTCTTTGCTTTCACACATTTTATTTTATTTTATTTTTTCCCCTCGCCAGGAAGCTGCTGGAAGGGGAAGAGACCCGGCTGAGCTTCACCAGCGTGGGCAGCATCACCAGCGGCTACAGCCAGAGTGCCCCCAGCTTCGGCAGGTCCGCCTACAGCGGCCTCCAGTCCAGCTCCTACCTGCTGACCACCCGCTCCTTCCCCACCTACTACTCCAGCCACGTCCAGGAGGAGCAGATTGAGATCGAGGAAACCATCGAGGCTGCCAAAGCGGGAGAAGCCAAGGCGGCTCCTGCGGAGGAGGGTGAGGAGGAGGAGAAAGAGGAAGGCGAGGAAGAGGCAGGGGAAGAGGCTGAGGAGGAGGAGGAAGGTACGTGGAGTTATTTTTAAATTTATTCGTGCTGGGGTAAACCCCAGGCATGCCAAAGGTTAGATGTAACGGTTAAAGCTCTTCCCTTTTCTACTCCCTTGAGCCAAAGCTGGGGTTAAGCGCATGGAATTTCCCAGGAAAATCTGAATATTGAATGGAAGATAAGGTCGGGTGTTCGAATCGGGCAGATTTTAGGTTTCCAAAAACACCCCAATGATGGTGTTCAGATGTTACAGACATCCTCAAAAAGAGAGGCCAAGGACATCCTGAGCCGATTGTGAATTCCCAGCGAGCAGCCCGAGGTGGTGGGAACACCAGCTGATGTGTGGGGCTGGAATTACTGGGTTCAGCTTCTCTGCAAGGCACTGGTGGCCACCGAGCTGTGAGGGGTTCGTTAATGTAAAATTTAATTGCAGTGAAGTTACAGCTCAAGAGCCAGTTGCAGTGAAAGGTAATTCAAGTCTTTGGTGAGGCTTTAAGCACTGATACTTTTCAAGGCCGTGATTTGGGGGTTTTTTTTTATGAAGTGTTTCACTACCCCCCAAAATCCAGGAGGAATTGGTTGTGCAGTTTGGCTGTAGCTGGCTGCCAAAATCCGTGGGGTTGAGGGGGATTCCCACTGGGATCAGGAACTGATGGATGTCAAATACCTTTCTGTCCTTCAAAGGTGCTAAGGAGGAGTCGGAAGAAGCCAAAGAGGGCGAGGAAGAGGAAGGAGAAGGGGAAGAAACAGCAGCAGAAGAAGGGGAGGAGTCCCAGGAAGCTGCTGAGGAAGCTGCTGAGGAGGAGAAGGAGGAGAAGGAGGAGAAGGAAGGAGCAGGGAAGGAAGAGAGCGAAGGCAAGAAGAAGGCTTGATCTGAGGGCAGCTTCCCATCACGACCGACGGCTGACTGAGCTCCAGCTGCTGTCTCACCTATTTAATTCAGTGACCACTGAGGTTCCAGTTCATGATTATGATGTTTCTCCCCGTGCAGAGTCTGAGTTTGCTTGCAGAGCACCCAAGGCTTGCTCCCCGAGTGCTGCATGGTTCCACGTATGAGTTCAGGGCTTCTGTCTCTCCTGGGTGACCCAGAACCTTAACATTTAAAACGGGAAAAGGGAAAAAAAAAAAACCCAAATAAATAAAGTGGTGGGAATGAAAGGTTACCTTTAAGTCGCATTTAAAATAATCCTGGAAAACGGTGGGTGGGGGAAGCGATGGAGGCTTCATTCAGTACGTGCAATAAAGCAGTCAATAAATCCAGAGATGCTTACACGGATTCCTCGTGCGTGTCCTGCGTCACTGATGGCCTCGAAAGGAGGATGAAGGGGTCGGTCCCACTCGTCTCCTGAATGAGAGGTGGGGGAAAAAAAAAATCTCTTGGGGAGGGTGGAAAATTTCACACGTTTTATAAAAAATACCCCGGGGCGCGCTGGTGGCTGTGGGAGCTGCCCCCTGGAAAATGGGAATTTTTATCAAACCAATAAAGAGGGGGAAAGCAAACGTGGCTGTTGAATCGGGGCGGGAAGTTGTTGGGATCAGTGAGGAGAGAATATCTTCAAAAATAACCTTGAAATCAAAACATGGTGAGCATTGTGAAGGATGGGTGGTGCAGAAGAAGGAGCTGCCTCTCTCCCCGCAGTGCAGAAGCTCATTTTGTTCCGAGAATTTCCCTGGGCCTTTTAAAGTTCTGACAGAGCTAAAAAAAAGGCCAAAAACAAAAAGGAGCATCTCAACAGCAGCACAATAAATAAATAAAGAGTAAATGAACTATTAAATAAATGGTATAAATAAACTATTAAATAAATTAAACCCATGGAAATTTGAGTTAAAATGGGCGCTTGTGGCTGCACTGAACTTTATGGAAAGATTTGAATTTCTGCACAGGATTTTGGGGCAGCTTTTGATTTAAGGCACTGGTGGTGGGGTGTCAGTCAATTTGCATTGCTTCTCCTCGACCGCTTTGTTCAGAGAGAAAGAAAATCTCTTTTTCATACAAGTTTTAGAGGGGTACCAAAAGCATCTCCCTTCCCAGGGTTTGAAGGGTGATTAAAAAGATTACGATGGACAAAGTAAGCACTTAAAATTATTATTGTCTTCCACATTCCCCAGAAAAGCAGCAAGAGAAAGAAAAAGAAGCTTGGTCAAACCGTTCAGAAAAGCAGTAATGCCGGTATCATTTGCCAGTATCATTTCCAATCCTTTATTTTCCCTGCTTCCCTGGGAGTTTGATGCTTTGGAGAGCCAGAAGGAAAATAAATCAAGTAAAATAACTTTCACTTCCTTCAACACCACCTCTGGAATATTTCCCTTTTACCTTTCCCTGCTGCTTTCGACGGAGGGTTTTCTCCCGGTGTTCACGCAGAGCTGTCACAGAGCGGATTTCATTTTTCCCTCTCTGGTGGTGGTGAGGAGAACTGGGGGAGCTTTCGGTGCTGCTCACAGGGAGCTTCCAGAGGGGATGGAGGGGAGCTGGGGTGTGACAGCTCAGCTCCCCCAGCGCTGTTGGGGCTGCTGCCGGGAGATAAGGAACGGGAGCTGGTTCTCAGAAATGAGAGCTGGTTCCGGGAAACTCCCCCGGTGCTGCGGCAGCAGGAGATGGCTGGCGCTCAGCTGGGAGAGAGGAGCTGCTCCCGAGGAGAAAAATCCTCCTCCAGCCCTGGCCAGAGCTCCTCGGGCCCATCAGAGGCAGAGCAGAGCGGGACAGCTCGGCTGGAGAGGGCACTGACAAGGACAGGGCAGGGGGGAACGGCTTCAGACTGACGGGGAGGGGTTCAGATGGGATACTGCAAAGGAATTCTTTATTTAGAGGGTCTTGAGGGGCTGGGATGGAATTCCTAGAGGAGCTGGGGCTGCCCCTGGATCCCTGGAAGTGCCCAAGGCCAGGCTGGACAGGGCTTGGAGCAGCCTGGGACAGTGGAAGGCGTCGGGATTGGAACAGGATGGGCTTCAAGGTCCCTCCCAACCCAAACCATCCCATGGCTATCAATGGACAAACTCAATCCTGCCTTTCTCCAAGCTCCTTTAACTCTTCAAACCCCACATTTCCATCTTCTTTCATCATATTTTTTGTTGGTTTTTTTCCCCACAAACTCCTCCATCCCTCAGCCCTTTGCATCCCTCTCTGCTTTGGGAAGCCAGGCTCCAGAGCAGCATTCCCAGAGCTGCAGCAGCTCCAGACCAGAATTCCCAGAGCTGCAGCAGCTCCAGACCAGAATTCCCAGAGCTGCAGCAGCTCCAGAGCAGCACTCCCAGAGCTGCAGCAGCTCTAGAGCAGCATTCCCGGAGCTGCAGCAGCTCCAGAGCAGCACTCCCGGAGCTGCAGCAGCTCCAGAGCAGCATTCCCGGAGCTGCAGCAGCTCCAGAGCAGCATTCCCAGAGCTGCAGCAGCTCCAGAGCAGCATTCCCGGAGCTGCAGCAGCTCCAGAGCAGCACTCCATGAGCTGCAGCCGCTCCAGAGCAGCACTCCTGGAGCTGCAGCAGCTCCAGAGCAGCACTCCCGGAGCTGCAGCAGCTCTCCCCTCTCCCCCGCTGCCGTTCCCAGGCTGATCCCTGCTCCCTGGGATATTTTTGACGCCTCGCAGCTCGGCAGGGCTGAGTCAGCTCCGGCAGGAGCTGCAAGGGGCTGGCTCTGCAGCGAGCCCCCGCTCCCGCCGCGCCGCTGGGAGCGAGGCCGGGCTGGGTTTGCGCTCCCGGGCGCTCCCGGGGCTGTGGGATGGATCCTGCTGCCAGCACTCGCCTCACCTCGGAAAATCCGGGCGCTGGTTTTGACGCAATGCAGTAAAAGCTGGCAGAGGGAGGCTCAGGAGAAACTTTCTCCCGAGTTGCAGCTGCAAGTGAAGCCAGAAGTGTCCTGGGGGAGGTTTTTTTCCTGCTCTTGGGGTCTGGATCAGGCTGAGATCCCCTCCCGGGGAGCACCCCGGAGGTGCTGGGGGCTTTCCCTGAGATGCACACACACCCCTCCCCTCCCCTCAGCACGGGGAACACCTGCACAGAGCAGCCCCAGTCCAGAAATTCACCTTCCAATAACCAAATCGTTAACAAGTCATCATCTGCCGCCTCCCCAGATTAGTTAAGGATACTTAAATCCCGAGAAAAAGCAGGAATGAAACCCGCATGTGGGTGGGGAGAGGACAAACCCTGATGACTGGAGAAAATTCTGGTGCCTGACTCAGCTCCTTGGCAAAGGCATCCTATTTGTGCTTTGTAACGCTTCCCAGTTTGTTCCCACCTGGAATTTTATTCTGGGATGCTGAAAAATAACTCTGGCACCTCCACAACCCAGCGTAGGAAAAAAATAGAAAATCCTGCTTTAGAGCCCTCCAGCTCCTGAAGCCACGGTGGTCTGAATATCCCACCTTAAAAAAATGCAGAAATCTTCACTGTAAAATCCTTTAATTATTATTTTCCCCTTCATGGTGGTTTTTTTTTTTTTTTTTTTTTTTTTTTTTTTTTTTTTTTTTTTTTTTTTTTATTGCTTAATGAATTTCTCTGTCTGAAAATAATGATTCCCTGCACTGGTTCTGTGCAGTCTGGTGGAGTAATTGGTGCAGAACAGGCAAATAACATCCTATTTATGCCTCTCTGCCCGGGAATCGTGCTCTCCTTTGAAACTGTCTGATTGCAGATGTCAGTAGACAAAAACCTCTTGGCACCATTAAATATTAATCAGTTCTTACGGTTTTATAAACATTCAGAAGTGTGTTAACCACTTGCTTGTTCCTCTTAGGATTTGCTGGGAACATCTGCAGCGGGAAACGGGCTAAATTCACAAATCCGGAGTGTTGGAGCAAGGAGGGGAAACAGAGTTGTGGGTGATAACAGAAAGCTGTGAGATTTTGGGGTGGGAAAGGGGGGAAATGAGGATTTTGTGAAACACAGCTGAGAGTTTGCCGCCCAAAACCGCCCGGGGTTTGGAATGGATGTACCCTGGGGTGGGTGCAGCCCCCCAGGAACTGCAATCCTGGATTTCCTGAGTGCAGACAGGAGCAAACCCACCCAAATCAGGATTTTGGGGCGCCTGGAGATGTGTCCTACCTGGACTGAGGAGAAAGAAGCTGGAAAAGGATCCCAGCATGAAGAACAGCGGGGCTGGGATCCCGCCTGCACACCTCAAATGTTCCTGGGTCTCCTGCTGACACCAACGTTTAATCCACGGTGCAAGGTGACCCTTCCTCTCCGTGCAGGAAATTCCCAACTTCCCACTCTGAGGGATGGGATTTGCAGTTTGGGACATTTTAATGGCTTCTAGAACTTACTTGGAAGCACGCACACATAGTTCCACATTTAATATTGGCCTCTGGTTTGGTCGTGGTGTTCTCTTGAAAATTTTGTTTAAATCCAAGGGGAAAACACCTTCAATCCTCACAAACCCTTGTGTTTTAACACAATTTGGTGCAGACGCCAAAAATAGGGGAGCGCTGAACTCCTTATTCCTAAAGGTAAAGTTATTTTTGTGTCGCACCCACACGTGACTGCGGAGAAGCCGCCGCTTAATTTGCGAACTCTGCTTTAATTAATCATCTCTCGGCAGCCAAGCTGTCGAGAGCAGATTCCCATCATTGACAGCAGCAGGAGAAGCATCCATCGGTTTGCTCCACAAAGACACCCCGATTTATTTGAAGGCCTGATCTGCTGTGGGCTCCTCCACCATTTCTCCAGTGGAGAACACGCTGAACCCTTTCAATTAAAACCTCCTTGATCTTCACTTACTGATGGGCTGAAGGATTGAAGGCACAAGGAAATCCAAGATTTTGATCAGAGCCTCAATTTGGTGATGGATTTCAGATCCAGTCCATGGGCTGAATCCGGCCTTGAAAATGATTTGCATTTCTTTGTGAGTTATGGGAGGTGGGGCAGCGGCTGCAATCTTCATTTTCCTTTTAAAATGGGAAACAAACACAAAATTATTCCCATAATGATCAATTAATTCCCACGCTGGAGTCAGGGCCTTTATCATCTTCCCTCTGTTTCCTTTGTTTCTATTTATTTTTCCATGTAGAGCGATTTCATTTGGCTTTATTCTTAACAAAGCCAACCTGGGAGAGGCCGTCACTTGGGCATGGAAATGGTTGGAAATAAGAAAATGTTGGGTTTGTAACCCTTGGGTTGATTTTTGATTTTAGGATTTTGTGTTTAGAGGCAGATTGAACTTTTTGATCATTGCAGCCAGAGAATTAATAACGATGTTCCCATAAAATTAAAGCAAGAGGGGGTAAAATTAACAGAACCAAGCCCTTTTTGAGGACCTCGTGGTGGCTTGGTTGAGTTCCCCCAACGAGTTTTTGCTCAATTAGGTGGCAAACTGGTGCCACAGAAGATGCCACACCCAGCTGTGGTTCAGCCTCTCTCCCCAGGAAATCCAACAAATTATTTGGGAATTTCCAAATGATTGGAAAAAAAATGGAAATTTTACATGTGGATGTTGGGGTGTAAGGAGGAAAACGACACTTACAGCAGATTTTAATATTTTTTGGCTCAGCACAAGCAGGATTGGGGGCTTAGAGACCTCCCCCTTCCTAAAAAAAAAGCAATTGCAACCCCTCCAAACACCTCAAGGCCAGGCAGAGGTGCTCAATGGCTTCCTCTAGAAATTTTGGGATATGGCTCTTATTTTCTTCATCCAGCTTTTGTGCTGTTAGAGGAAATTTGTCCATCATATCCGATTCACAAGGAACATCCTGGGCTGGATGGGACCCCCAAGAACCACCAAAGCCCAACTCTTAGACAAATGAGAACACTGAGGAAGGAAAAAACTCAATTTTCAACCCACGCCGCTGCATTCCCGTTCAGGAGAGAGCATCCAGCTTAGGGAAAGGTTTGAACAGGGGGGAAAAAAGTCACCGGAACGAGTCATGTTCTCATATTGACCTTTATTGAGCAAGAACTGCTGTGACTGTTTTACATCAAACAACAAAAGGTTGCGCACTGTGCATGTCAACAAGGTTCTCCCAGGAGCAAAAGTCCACCCTAATCGCACCAGTGAGGTAAACATAATTAGTTATAAGTAGCTTTATTTTTATTTATTTTTTTATTTATTTTTTTTTTTAAGGCTAGGAGAGTTCTGGTTCTCATGAGTACTCTATTACTGTTTTCGGTTTGGTTTTGGCTCAGTTGGTTCTTTGCATAATACATCTGAACTCGTTCCTCAGATACGTCCCTCCCACAGCTCAGGAAATTCAGAAAAAGCTTCCTCGGCACATTTCATCTCATGCACTAGTAGTAGTAGTAATTTTTTTGTGGATTTTTTTTATTTTATTTTATTTTGTAGATCCCCAAGCTCTGTGGAGGGAGTACATCTTGAGCCTGCATGCATTCCCCCCCCCTTCCCTATATTGCACGAAAAAGTAAAATACTGTGTGTCTGGAGCCTCCGTGAGAGAACCCGATCTGCTTAGAAGCCGTCACCCACATGCATTTTGCAGCTGTCTATGGCTTAACCTTTTGCACCGACCCAAGCTCTTGAATTGGTTTGAATTTTAGCTATGGTAGGGTTCTATTCGCTCTCTTTAATCTCCTTTACTACAGCGTGTGAAGTGACTTTCTCCACCTTCTTGGTGGACACCAGCTTCTCCTCGAAGCTTTCTTCGTGCTCCTCCACCTTCTGAGTGACCGTCACCGACTTGGTGATAAACGTGGTCCCGCTGTCCCCACCCTCCCCTGTGATTTTCTCTACTTTCTTGGTTACTACGATTTTCTCGGCCTTGTCGTCCACGGGGCTCACGTCGAGGCCGTTAGTCACCACTCCCTTGTCTTCCTCCTCCTTCTCTTTGGATTCCTCCTCCTTCTTCTCCTCCACCTCCCCGTTGACCGCGATGTCCTCTTTCCTGGACTCCTTCTCGGCCTCGGCGCTCACTTTCGTTACCTTGGTGACGGTGACGGTCTCCTCCACCACGGCCTTGGCGTCCTTGCCTGGGGAGGGAGGCTTCTCCGGGGACCGGGGCTTCTCGGGGGTCACGGCTTTCTCGGGGGTGCGCGGCTTCTCCGGGCTGGCCGGCTTCTCGGGAGTGCGCGGCTTCTCCGGCGGCGCCAGCTTCTCCGGCGGCGCCAGCTTCTCCAGGGCCACGGTTTTCTCCGGGGTCACAGCTTTCTCCGGAGTCACAGCTTTCTCTGGAGTCACAGCTTTCTCCGGAGTCACAGCCTTCTCCGGGGTGGCAGGTTTCTCCGGGGAGGTCACCTTTGGTGTGGCAGGTTTCTCAGGAGATGCCGCTTTCTCCTCCTCCTTGGCCGCCTTCTCCGCTTTCTCCGCCTTCTGTTCTTTCGCTGCTTCCGCGGCTTTTTCTTTCGGGGCGGCCTTGGCCGGCTCTGTTACGGGGGATTTCGGAGGGGACTTTACGGGAGGTGTTTTGACCTTCTCTGCCTTTGCTGGTGCCTCTTCAGCTTTGCCCTTGGCTTCAGGTTTTTCCTCCTCTTCCTCAGCTTCCTCCCCTTCTTCCTTTTCCTCGATTTCTTCTTTTTCAGAGCCGCCTTCTTCCGCGGCGTCAGATTTTGCAGCTTCTTCTTCCTCCTCCGCTTCCTCTTCCTCCTTCTCTTCCCCCTCAGGTGCAGCTTCTTGTTCTGCAGCAGCCTTCTCAGAAACTTCTTCCTCTGCAGCTTCTTCTGCTTTTTCCTCCTCCTGCTCCTCTTGCTGTGCCTTGGCCGCCATTTCTTCTGCGATGGCTGCCAGGGCATCCTCCATTTCAGACTTCTCGTCCTCCACCTTCTTCTCTTCAATGATTTCTTCTACAAACTTGTGCTGGACCTTCAGCTTTGGCGGTTCGATTTTTGTTTTCTGGATTTTGGTGGATGCTATTGTGACAGATGGTTGTCTGTGTGTGAATATGGGACCAGTAATGCTTCCAGAGAAGGCACTGAATCTTGTCTCTTCACCCTCCAGCAGCTTCCTAAGGGAATCAGGAGAGAAAAAAAGAAAATGAGCATTAAAAAAAAAACCAAAGTAAGAATAATTGGAATAATTGTGGCTATCCCACACTTGGAAGTGTCCAAGGCCAGGCTTGGAGCAGCCTGGGATGATGGAAGGCGTCCCTGCTTTGGGATGGGCTTTGAGGTCTCTCCCAACCCGAACCATTCCAGGATTTGTGACACTTCCCTGCTGCACCATTCCCCTGCCGGCAGGATGGAAGCACTTTGCTGTGGAACGTGCTGGAACTGCCCAGGACCATCCGCTGCTCACAGCCCCAGCCCAGCTTTCCTTGAACCCGCTCCTTTCCAAAACTCACTTTCAGCAGTTTTTACCCTGGTTTTGCTCACGGCAAAGGTGACACCTTCAGCGATCAGTTAAGATTCATCTTTACTGTCAGAAAGCTTCGTTACAGTGTAAATCAGCAGGGATTAGGACAAAGTAACTAATTTCATAGGATTCATTACCACTTAGGCAAACAGAACTTGACACAGCCAACAGACCCAAATCGAATTTTGTGTCTGAGACAGTCACAGCTCATTAGAGCACATGTTCTAATTTAATAATTCGGGCATCCTCCTTTTCTTTGTGGGAGTAAGAGAACTGGAGACTTCAGCTGAGTTTGGCAGCAGCCCCTGGGGTGTCTGCGTGTCTGAACAACCTCAGGAATTTCAACACATCTGGAGATGGGGCTGTTTTTGTGTTGCTTTCACTTTTCTCCTATTCAAATGTTTTTCATCTCAGCCTGTGACCCAGAAAAATCAGGAGCTCTCCGGTGAGAGTTCTGAAGTGATACCGAGGAGACTAAAAAAAACCTGCCAGGCGATGGCAACAGCAAGCACCGCTCAGCTCCAGATCAGAGCTTTCCTCTGAAGGAAAGTTGAGCGAAAGAAGAGCAAAAGTGTTTGTGACAGGCACATCAGCGCTCGCTGCCTCGAACCGTGATCAAGCAAATTCAGCTGCCTCTCCCAGGCGATGAAAGGGAGCTCTGGTGACGAGCCCTGCCCGCCTGGCGTCTGCGAAGCGGGCAGGGATTAAAAATAACCTCGTCTCTCGCTGCATCCCCTGCCCGTGCGGCCAAGGGCAGAATGCGGCACGGGAGCCGCCGCACTGAGTCACGCCGTGCCGTGCCCACGGGGCTCCGGCAGCTCTGCCGCTCATTAGCTGCTCCCTAATGACCTTCTGGGCTCTCGCCGGGCTGGCTGACGGCTGCAGTGATGCAGCCAAAGCTCTCGTTTCACCCGTGCGGGCCGCATGCAGATTTTTCTTAGCTGTGGCAAAGCCTCCTGTGCCGGCAGCAGCCGCAGTGCTATTAATATTCCAGACATGTCCCACCGTACCTGTAGGCAGCAATTTCGATGTCCAGGGCCATCTTGACGTTGAGGAGGTCCTGGTACTCCCGCAAGTGCCGAGCCATCTCCCACTTCGTCCCTCTGAGCTCGTTTTCCAGCTGGTGAATCGTGTCCTGCAAGGGAGACGCAGAGAATCCCTGTGACACGGAGAGGGGCCGCGGGCGGGGGCAGAGGGGGCAGAACTTCTCCGGGAGGACTTTTAGGAACTCTTCCGGCCGCTCGGGGAGGCAGGGCCGGCATCGGAGCAGGACCCACCCGCTCCCACCGCCCTCCGCAGCATCCTCCCCCCGCCTCCCGCATCCCTGCATCCCTCGCTGCGGAGCCGGCTCCGGGCACCTCCCGCATTTCCTCTTCCCAGAGCGGGCACCGGGCACCTCCCGCATCCTTCCTGCCGGCTCCGGGCACCTCCCGCATTTCCTCTTCCCAGAGCGAGCACCGGGCACCTCCCGCATCCTTCCTGCCGGCTCCGGGCACCTCCCGCATTTCCTCCTCCCACAGCCGGCACCGGGCACCTCCCGCATCCCTCCTGCCAGAGCCGGCTCCGGGCTCCTCCCGCATTTCCCCCTCCCCGGAGCCGGCTCCCGCCTCCCCCCCGGGCTCGGACAGCCCCGCGCCGCCTCGCCGGTACCTGATAGGTGCTGAGGTCGTTATTGTGGCGCTCCTCGATGTCGCTGAGCTGCCTCTCCAGCGACTCCTTGGTGCCGCGCACCGACTCGAGCTCGATGCTCTTGGACTGCAGCTGCCGGCGGTACTCGGCGATCTCCTCCTTGGCGGAGCGGATCGCCTCCTTGTTCTGCTCGGCCGCCTCGGTGAGCTTGGCGTAGCGGCACTTGAACCACTCCTCGGCCTGGTGCATGTTGTGGTCGGACTGGCACTCGAGCTGGGCGCGGATCTCCTTCAGCGCCGTCGTCAGGTCCGTCTTCAGGTAGTCCTTCCTCTCCACGGTGGCGTGCGACGCCTGCAGCTGCGCCAGCAGCTCGGCCACCTCCTCCTCGTGGTTGCCCCTCAGGAAGGCCACCTCGTCCTGCAGCGACTGCACCTTCTTGTCCAGCTCGGCGCGCATCAGCGAGGCCTCCTCCATCTCCTTGCGCAGCGCCCGGATGGTCGCCTCCGTCTCGTCGCGCAGCCTCGCCTCATCCTCGAAGCGCTCCCGCAGGCGCTGGATGTCCTCCTCGATGTGCTCCGAGTCCAGCTGGATCTGCGCCTTCTCGTGGCTCACCTGCTCCAGCGCCCCGCGCAGCTCCCGCAGCTCCTGCTCGTAGGCGTCGCTCAGCTGCGCCCGCCCGGCGTGTTTCTGCCGCAGCGCCGCCAGCTCCGCCTCGATCTCCTTGTTCTGCTGCTCCAGGTAATGCACTTTCTCGATGTAGCCGGCGAAGCGGTCGTTGAGCCCCTGCAGCTGCTCCTTCTCGTTGGAGCGGCTCAGCTTGAGCTCGGCCGCGCCGTTGAGCAGCGAGGACTGGCTCACGTCCAGGCTCTCGGCCGAGCTCAGCACCGTGGAGCCGTAGGCGGCCCGGGGGCCGCCCAGGTTGGGGCGCTTGTAGGACGAGGACACGGTGCTGCCCGAGCCCCGCGACCACGACTGCGAGCGGAAGCCGCTGGACGGGGAGGCGCTGGCGCGGCTGTAGGTGGCCCGGGTCTCGGTCACCCTGCGGTACGAGGGGTTGCCCAGGGGCTCCATGGTGTAGCTCATGGTGGGGCGCTGGGGGCTGCGGTGCGGGGCTGCTCCGGCCGCCGCCGCCCCTTTTATAGCCCGGCCGGGCGGCTGCGGGGCGGCCCCGCACGCGTGTGCGGGGGGCGGCTCCCCCCGGCCCGCCCCGAGCCCCGCCCCGGCTCCCCCTTCCTTCCCTTCCCTTCCCTGGCCGTCCCTCGCCCGGTCCCGGCCGCTCCTGCCCGGCCCTGGCACCTCCCCGGTGCCCCTGCCCCGCTCCCCTTCCCCTCGCTGCCCCCCGTGTCTCCTTTCTCCCCCCTGCTGCCCCCTTCCCTTTCCCGTGTTCCTTCCCTCTCGCCCTGCTTCCTTCTCCCCCCATCCCTAGGCCAGCACCCTCTTTCTTTCCTTCCTTCCTTCCTTTTCTTTTTTTTCCTCCCTCACTTTCCATCCTCCCTTTCTTTTCTCCCTCCCCTTTCTTTTGCTTGTTTTATTTTTTTTCCTTCTCTTTCTTTCCTTCCTTTCATTTCCTTCCCTTCTTTCTTCCATTCCTATTTCACTCTTTTCCCTCTCTTTTCCCTCTCTTTTCCTCTCTTTTCCCCCTCTTTTCCCTCCGGCGGCCTCTGTTCCCGCAGCGCCCAGGGCAGAGCGGAGCTCGGCGCCGGCCCCGGGGGCTGCAGAGCCGGGTAGGGCCGGGAGCCGGGGACGGGATCGGGAATCGGGATCAGCGGCTGCATCACCACGGACAGCTCCCTGCAGCGGGCTGGGGCCCCGGGAGCGGCCTGCAGCGGGGGCTCGGGGGGGTCCGGGGGGGCGGAGGGACCCGCGGGCGGGTGGGGGGGGTCCCGCTGTCCCCGCTGTCCCCGCTGTCCCCGCTGTCCCCGGGAGGGCTCGGCCGTGTGAAGGTCGCAGCGGGCGGAGGATGCGGGCGCTGCCCGGGGCTCTGCGGCACCGAGCGCTCCCCGCACCGGCCCCGGGGGCTCTGCGGGGAGAAGCCCCGGAGCAGCC
The DNA here is from genome assembly GCF_015227805.2 of Hirundo rustica. Classification (NCBI taxonomy): domain Eukaryota; kingdom Metazoa; phylum Chordata; class Aves; order Passeriformes; family Hirundinidae; genus Hirundo; species Hirundo rustica. Next base: position 3,134,656 of record NC_053477.1, read on the forward strand.
AAGCGTTCTGCAAGAGTTTGCGAGACCCCCTCAGCATCCCAAATCCTTGCTCTTGGTTCTTTTCTTTCTCTTGTCCTTCCCCTCTTCCCTTGTCTTTTCCTCCCACCCGCCCGCTTTGATCTAGCGCTTGGTGCATTGCTCAGAATGAATAATAAAGTGGTTGAAACCTCGTTAGAAATTACGTTTATGGGGGGGAAAATAGACTTTGTATGGGCTGCGTGGCAGTGCCTGGCTTCCATCCAGGCTCTCAGCTCCTCCTGGAGGGATTACAGCTGCGGAGGAAAGGGATTAGTAAACTGAAAAGAGAAAAAAATTAAATAAAACAGCCAACACCCCCCCCCAAAAAAAAAAAAAAAACCAAAACTGCCGGTGCTAGAAAAATCCCTGCCACAGCTCGGATGGAAAAGCAGAGGGACGCTGAGGGGGGGAGTTAACTCCTCGCTCAGGAGGTGCAGGAAAGGCTCTGTCTTGTGTTCACAGCCTGAATTTTGGAGCAGATGATGCGGGCGAGAGGCAAAACCCTCCTCGCGAACCTCCCGGGTGCCCGGCAGCTCCTGGTGGGATGCGAGCGGCCGGGAAGAGCCGGGGAATTCTCAGGGCCAGGGTTAAACTTTGCCGAGCACATGGAGCCTCGCACCTCCGCCGGCTCATTAACATGACGCCGTCATAGGACTGCAGCACTGCGGTCAGAGCTGAGCCCGGGTTCCTCCTCGCATCTGCCGGGCTGGGCACACAGACACAGCCCCAGCCTCTGCTTCACCTCCGGAGCCTCGCGTTATCCCCGCAGGACGAGGATTTTTATGCCGAAGGACGGATTCTAAAGCAGCTTCGTTAATTTTGCTGAAAGTTTCTGCCCCAGGAACAAACCCCACCCTGGGTTTCATTGGGAGTCAAAATAAAAGTGCTGCCTATCAGGGCGTCGCATTTTGTTCCTTTTTAGAGTCAAAGATATGTCATGGTCTGGTTTATTCATGTTTTTATTTCGATTTTTTTTTCCCCCCCCTGATAATAAATGGGAGGGGGGGAACAGGTCGTGGTTTTATCCATAAGGAAAACTCAGTGTATGAGGAAGCACACAGCTAACAGAGGTGCTTGGGAGCTTTTATTACCCTTTTAATCTCCTGAAAACGAGGACTGGCAGATGGAACTTTGCAATAAAACTCCCTCCCATTAAATGCCTCTGTGTTTGAAATCCATTTATGCAAAAAAATAAATTGTTGCTTTATAATCAGGCAGGGGCTAGGTTTGATTTATTTCTTTAATAGCAATACCGAGCAATGCAAACTTTTATGGAACACGATGCATCTCGTGTATATGTATGGATTGCTTTAAAAAATCAGGATATTTAGAAGGGAAGCAGTTGGCATTCACAGAGGTATTTAGCAAAGAAATTCTGAAATAAAAATTCATTGTTTTAATTGAAAACAGAGCTCTCAACGTGAATTTCTGCTCTCTAATCAGATGCAGGGGGACAGGGCTCCTGCTACATTGCCCTGAAGGTTGTTTGAAGGTTAAAGTGAGCCAGGGAAATCAGCCTGAGATGTTCCCTCTTTTCTGATGAGTAATTAATCCCTTCTCCCTTTTCTGTCCGTCTCCGCTCCGGAGAGTCTGAAATGCAAGCTGATATTTCTGCTTAAGGAGAGCTGGTTCTGCCTCAAAGTTGCGCACACAAGAGCTTTTGCTTCGGAGCAAAGCTGATGTCTCAGGATTGAGGCCGGAGAGGGGACGGAAGAGGCGCTCCCTTGGAAAGGGAGGGCAGCAGCATCGATTTTAATCTCGATTATCCACTATTGACAAGCCTGCAGCGATGGGAGGGCGAGCCCGAGTCCCGCAGCTTCCTTTAAAAAATAATAAAAAATGGAAAGGAAGCACAGAAGGTGGAGGGGCACAACAGCCTGGCTGCTCCCAGGGAAAGGAGATTAAAATCTATCCAATGACCATGAATTAATTTGAGTATATTAAGAAAATATTGAGTTATATGAGCAGAATAAAAGGGGGGTTTGGGCGGGGTTTTTAATGTTGTAGAGAGGCAGCAGGATGAAGACAGTGGACAGGTAAAGTGACATGGTTGGAACTGTTACAGATTATTTATCAGCTTAAAGGGTGTTTGTCCTGATGAGTTTTTAATATAAAGCCTGGTTCAAGTTTGTTTGTTGAGTTTAAGGCTTGTTTTGGTGAGTTTTTAATATAAAACCTGATTCGAGTTTGTTAAATTTAAGGTTTGTCTCGGTGAGTTTTTAATATAAAACCTGGTTCGAGTTTGTTAAATTTAAGGTTTGTCCTGGTAAGTTTTTCATATAAGGCCTGGTTTAGGTTTGTTAAGTTTAAGGCTTGTCTCGGTGAGTTTTTAATATAAAACCTGGTTCGAGTTTGTTAAATTTAAGGTTTGTCTCGGTGAGTTTTTAATACAAAACCTGGTTCGAGTTTTTTTGTTAAATTTAAGGTTTGTCCTGGTAAGTTTTTAATATAAGGCCTGGTTTAAGTTTAAGCAATTCAAGCCTAAATTGATCCTGATGATTCCCATGCAAGGAGGGCAAAGAGCGACATCAGATGGGATTTTCTGGAAGAGGAGAAGGAGTCAGGAAATCAGGATCTGGTGCGGTTTTTTGCCCCCCCAGCAGGCAGGGGTGTAACGGGGTGGGACTGTCCCAGCTGCAGGATTTGCACCCATTTGTGCCCCTGGATCCTGTGGGGTCACCCCAAAGTCACCACCGATAACGTCCCAGGACAGCAGCTGGTGGGAATTGGGCTGGTTCCAGCCGAGCCAGGAGAGCAAGGATGGACAGCTGAGCCCAGCTGAGGATGTGTCCTGGGATATTTAAATAGCCACAGCCAGGGAGGAAAAAAATGGGATTTATGGACCAAGGGCCATATGGGATTTATGAACTCGAGGGATTTATGGACCAAGGGCCTCATCCTGGGCTGCTGGATGCTCCCCAAAAAGGGATTTTATCCCTGAGGAAGCCCAGCACAGGGCTGGACGGCCCAGGGCCGAGCAGAGCTGGTGTCCTGCTCCCTGGGAAGGGAATTTTTAAGAGGATTTACCTTTTCCTTCTCATTTTTTCAGGATCTTGAGATCTGAAGGATCAGGTTTGGGGTGAGCCGGCCGATAATGGATTATCCTGTTCACAAAAGTTCTCCAGCATCCTCAGGAGCTTGAAGCAAAGAAGGAAGGGGATGGAGGGGAGAGAATTAACTGTGGGAATTCTGGGGTTGGAACGGGATGATCTTCAAGGTTCTTCCCAACCCAAACCATCCCAGGATTCCATTTCCCCTCTGTGCTGGGGAACCTGGCTGAGGTGGGGACGTCACTTCTTGGTGTCACAGCACAAAACACTGCTGGGCAGTGCCCGTGAGGGCTCTGAGAAATCGAGGTGTTCATTTTATTTCTGCTGCAGGCCGGACTCTCGGGGCAGAGCTGTGAGGCAGCAGCGTTTTCCTCACGCAGCCCAATTTCCATCGCTCCCTCTGAGCCAGCTCAGCACCTTAAATCAAGCACTGCCAGACCCTCGGGTTATTTTCTTCATGCAGAAACGTTCTGTGTTGTGTTTGAGGGTGAAATATTCCTGAGGGCCCAGCCCTGAGGCAGAATTTCCAATTCCACTGACCAGTGAAGGAAAATTTCCTGCAAATTCCCCACAAATCATCGCTGAGCTCGTTGCTGCTTTCACTTCCCTCGATTTATCTGCTGCAGGAGATAAATGGATCATGGAACAATGGAATGGTTTGGGTTGGAAGAGACCTTAAATCCCATCTCCTGCCAGGGCAGGGGCATCTTCCAGTGGCCCAGGTGGCTCCAAGCCCCATCCAGCCTGGCCTTGGGAAACATCCACCCCACAATTTCACCCCAAAATTTCACCCCAGAATTTCACCCCAAAATTTCACCCCAGAATTTCGCCCCAGAATTTCACCCCAGAATTTCACTCCCAAATTTCCTGCGGTGTCAGCACCAAGGAGAACTTCACAGCTCCAGGCACAATTCAGTCATTTACCCACTTCAAAAAAATCAAACTTTTACCAGACCGCCCACACTCTCCCGGGGTGTTTTCCCTGCATCTTTTAAAGCCCTGCATTGCACATTGATTTTTCTAACTCCTGGAGTGGGATGTTCTCTTTCCTGGCCACCTCCTGCTGCTTTTCCATGGGCCACATCTTTAATCTGGTGCTGAATTATTCCGTGAAGGGCTTGGCCTGGAGTCTGCTGATTAATAATAGAAATAATAGGAATATATTCCAGCAGATTCCTGCGGCTTTGTGTGGTGCTCTTTGGGATGACAGGGTGACTGGGAGATCTTGTGCCTCCAGCGGCCCGGGATTCATGAGTTACGCAAAAAATTATTGATTTCACTTAAAAAAAATTAAAAATAAATGTAAATTCATCGATTAGGCAAAATTTATTGATTTTCCACCAATAAATTCCAGCAACCCTTGGAATCCTTGGCCAGCAAAAGCTCTGTCCGTGGTCCTTAAATGGGCGTTGAACTCCTTCTTGCTGCTTCTTTTAATCGTCCTTTCACCAATTAATTACAGATCAGTGATGAACCTGTCGTGTGAATGGTGGGATCACAGAGTCCTGGAGTGGTTTGGGTGGGAAGGGACTTTAAAGATCCTCTAACCCCACCCCTGCCGTGGGGACACCTTCCCCTATCCCCGGCTGCTCCATCCAGGCCTCGGGCACTTCCAGGGATCCACAGCTCCTCTGGGAATTCCATCCCAGCCGCTCCCCACCCTCACAGGGGGGAATTTATTCCCAATATCCCATCCAACCCTGCCCTTCTTCAATTTAAAGAGCAAATTCAGCACACAAGTGACCCCTGACCCTTCTCAGTGACATTTCTGAAGCGATGGCCACGTTCCCTGGACAGATATTGGAAAACTTGGATCTTACCAGAGAATTCCTCCACAGATCCCGGTGTCGGAGAAGCCAAAACCTGACAGGGCAGAAATGAGAGTGCCTGGAGCAGCTTTTTCCAGGCAGGAGAGGTGAAGGTGAAGGGAGCAGGGTGCAGAGCAAACTCCCATTGATTCAAGGAAAAGGATGAACTCCAAGGAATCCGCTGAGCTTCAGTTTCCTTTCTTCTGCACCACCCACTGCAGGATTCGGGCACAAAACTCTGCAAGGATCACAGAAATTGGGAATTGGCCTCACAAAACCCCAGCAAGGATCACGGAAATTGGGATTTGACTGCACAAAACCCCAGCAAGGATCACGGAAATTGGGATTTGACTGCACAAACCCCAGCAAGGATCACAGAAATTGGGATTTGACTGCACAAACCCTACCAAGGATTGCAGAAACTGGGATTTGACTGCACAAACCCTGCCACAGTTCACAGAAATTGGGATTTGACTGCACAAAACCCCAGCAAGGATCATGGAAATTGGGATTTGACTGCACAAACCCCACCAAAGATCATGGAAATTGGGATTTGACTGCACAAACCCCACCAAAGATCATGGAAATTGGGATTTGACTGCACAAACCCTGCCACAGTTCACAGAAGTTGGGATTTGACTGCACAAAACTCTACCAAAGATCACAGAAATTGGGATTTGACTGCACAAACCCCACCAAAGATCATGGAAATTGGGATTTGACTGCACAAACCCTGCCACAGTTCACAGAAGTTGGGATTTGACTGCACAAAACTCTACCAAAGATCACAGACATTTGGATTTGGCTGCACAAACCCTGCCAAGGATATAGGAAACTGGGATTTGGGTGGCCTGGGTGAGGAGCAGAGGAATCCCCGCGGGTTTGGCCCTGGCTGTCCCCACGCTCTGCCGGGGCTCTGGCTCTGCTCCCTTTCCCACGTGTGGCGTTTGACGTCTCCAGCTGGAAAGCGGCACCCAGAAAAGGACAAATCCAGGTCAGGGTAGCAATCTTCAGGTGAGAAAGTGATCAAAAATAGCTCTTCCTACCTCATTTGGAGAGGTTTTTTTCGTAACTTTCCCTTTCTAAAAATATCACTTTGAGAAGTGGCCACAATTGTGCTTTTTCTGACCATTTTTCCCGGAGCTCTGCGTCCCCCATGATGGTGCTGCCACAGGACAAAGCTGGTTTTAGGGTGTTGCTTCCCAGGGAAAAATAATAATAATAAAAAAATAATAAATTACATCAGGCTGGAAATCAGAGGCAGTTAGCCACAACATTTATTGCCACGCACTTGTGTCATACCAGCAATAATGACAGGAATTATTGGGGGAAAAATCTGATTTTTCAATCCATTGGCAGCACCTGGATGGGGAAATCCTGTGGGCTGGGCTGCAACAGCCCTGGGATTTGGGATCACTTTGTCCAAATTACCTCTTCTACAGATCGGTTTGCTCAGAATGTTCTCAATATGCTGAAAATTCTGGAACTGGTGGATTTTAACACAGCAGAACTGCTGGTGGGAGAAATGGAGCTCAGAGCTTTGGGTCATGTCCAGGCCTGGATGTTGGGGCACTCTTGAATTTAAATTGGGGAGCAAATTGAATTTAAAACCAAAATGAAAATCGAATTGAAACCCAAAATCTCAATCACTTTGAAAGCCAACATTTGAATCAAATTTAAGCCCAAAATTTAAATTAAATTGAAAACTGGCATGAAAGCCAAATTTAAAACAAAATTTGAAAACAGTGGTGCTCCCCTTCATTTCAGGGAGATGCCCACAAATGCTTTATTTGGGAACAGGCCCTGGAGCTGTAGATTTGGATGGGATTTGGGGATGAAATCTTGCCCTGGGAGGGTGTTGGGATGGAATTCCCAGAGGAGCTGCGGCTGCCCCTGGATCCCTGGAATGTCCCAGGCCAGGCTGGAGCACCTGGGACAGGGGGAGGTGTCCTTGGACATGGCAGGGGTGGATGAAATTCTCATTAATGTCCTTCCCTGTTGGGTTTAATTCCCCGGCATTCCGGTGGTTTTAGAGTCCTGGCCCTCTGCAGAGTTCTGCGCCAAACCGAAGGAAGAGACGGAGTTCTCAGGTTTAGATTTTTCAAGGTTGCATGCTTCGTTTATTGTTTCTTATCTTACAATTTTCTCAGTCCAACAAGATGTTTGCCACGGCTTGGACTTCTGAAGGCTCCCCCCGAGCTGGGCTGTCCTTATCTTTTATACTAATTGCTACGTATTTCTTATTTACTATTTCTTACCAATGTCTATCACTATTATTAAAAAGGTCATCTTTACTCTGACCCAATCCTCACTAACTACTTTGTGCCAACGTCACTGCAGAAATGGAGTGAGAGAAGGAGAAATGAAGAAGAAGGAGACAACGCCCCAAATTCTCCATCTTGTCCCCGTTCACTTCAATGCTATAAACCTAAATATACTGTTTTTTCCACCCTATGATGTACTAAACTACAAACTTTCACACTCTTGTGGCCTGCAATGCTTCCTGCAGTGCAAGAAGCCTCTCCCATGGACTGGGATCAAAGCCAGAGTCTCTCTGAGCTCTGGGCTGGGGTCCCAGACCCCCCCTGCCCAGGTCCCTGACCCTCCAGGGCAGCCAAAGGAATGCCCTGGGCTCCAACACTTCCCACCCCAAACATTCCGGCATTCCGGGGTTTCGGGGATGGCCAGCCCAGCCCTGCAGCAGCTCCTGGCGGTGGAGGAGAGCTCCCCGTGGGTTCTGGGTGGGCTCAGCCCCTCCGGGTGGGTCCCTGTCCCCTTCCCTGTCCCCTTCGTGTCCCCTCATCCAGCAGCTCGGGGACGTTTCCCTTCCCTTCCTTCTCTTCTATCTCTTTTTATTTCTCGCAGAGGCGGCAGAAATGCGCTTAAATACGGACGGTGCCAATGCCTGAAAGGAGAGGAATCATCCCTCCTGCCAGCCTCGTTTGGATCTGGGTTAATTGCTCTCCTGCTGGAGCTTTAATTGATGTGTGAGGAGGAAGCAATGAGAGGCTCGGTGACACAACCGCGGCGACTCCTGATTTTCCTTTTTAATTAGCGCTGAAGGAAGAGTCCACCTCGCTGCTGAGCCGCCGAGGAGCAGTTCTTACCGAGATGCTGTGCACAAATGTGATTTGTTCTCCTGGTGCACACCTTGAGCGGAGCCAGAGGGGTTTTTCCAGGTGAGAAAGTTTCGCAGAGAAATTAAGGAAGAAGTGTCCATTAAGCAGGGCTGCTTGGAGAGTTCACCTCGTGTCTTATTGTGGGGAAAAAAAAAAAAAAAAAAAAAAGAGAGAATTTAATAATATTAATTATCACTTTGGCCCAAAAGTGGGCGAGATTTGTACAAAAAATCCGAGCTGGTTTTGGCTGGAATTTCACTTGAATTTCTCCAGTCTTGTTCTGGTAACAGCTGAAGAATATTCTTAGCAGAAATAACTGTAAGCTGATTAGGAGGGAAGCAATAAATACAAATCCAATCGAATCACGCAGAGACTCCCAGCAAGAAAATCAATAATTTCAGTGATGTATTTTTAAACTCGTGTTATTAGGAAAAAAAAAACCAAAAACCACATGCAGCTTCTTCAAGTCTTGATTAAGCCGGAACTGGGGATGTTCCTTTTTGTCTCAGGGTCCTCAACAGGGGTAAAAATCAGAATTTTTGAAATAAATTTAAAAGAAATGGTGTGAATTTGCAAGGATGGAACAGCCTGGGATATCCGTCCATCCCGAGGGAGAGGGATGATTCCAGGGAGCCGCCTGTGGCGATCCTGAAAATATTCCATAATCTGATTTTAAAATGGCAAAACCAAAGGTAATTTTTAATGCGCTTTTTTTTTAGGGTTTTTTTTTTTTTTTTTTTTTTAGATCAATGCCTGTTCTGGGCAGCTGCTTATTGGATTAGCTCGGAGACTCCGCGTTTGTCATAAAACAGGAGCTAGTTTTCCATTTGGGATGGAGGGAGAGGCCGTCAAATGCAATTCCACCTTCCCTGAAATGAAATTCCCTGACATTCACCGGAGTTCTGGAGCCTTTCCCTGCTCCTTCTGCATGGACAAAATGGCTAAAATAAAAAAAAAAAAAAAAAGTGGGACTATCCTTTTCCCTCTCCCTCTGGATGGATAAAATGGATAAAATAAAAAACTTGGGACCACTTCTTTCCCGCTCCCTCGGGATGGATGAGAGGATGATTTTCCTCCCTCTCCCTTCAGCCTGAGATGCTCTCGTGAGTCAGCAGCACCGTCTGTGCGAGGCTGCTCCTTCCAAAACTGCTCTGCTGCTGAATTAAACATGCCCAGCCCTGCCGCCTCCCCCCCGAGCTCCCACCGCGCCGCTTTCGAGGCTTTTCTCCTCCTGTTCCACCCTCGGAAACCCGGGCAGAGCCCGGGAAATCCTCCGTGGAATTCCCGGGAAATGCTGATTTCAGAGGAGAGGCAGGGCCGTGCTGGGTGGGCGAGGGGGATGTTCTGGAATTCCGACACCCCCAAAATGGGTTTTCTGCGTTTTTATCCTCGGGAAATGTGGGGAACTCCCGGAGTGAGCTGCTGAGGGCATCAAGCGCAATTCCACATCCCCTGAAATGAAATTCCCTGACATTCACTGGAGTCCTGGAGCCTTCTCTTGGCTCGGAGTGAGGGATCCTTCACCAGCACGTCCAGCGCACAGAACTCCCCAAATCCCCGTGGAAGGGGAGCGTGGGGAGGAGCTCTGGGGACAGAAAACATCCCAATATTGGGTGCCACCAGACCAGGAGATGCCGGCTGGGTGCATTTTCCTGCCTTCCTTCCTTCGCAATTCCAAGCCTCACGCCCACCAGGAGCCACGGAGAGGTGTGAGGCTGTTCTGGGTGTCTGAGCCACGACGAGCTGCAATTATAATTACCCCTAATGACAGCACTTCCAAGGAATGCAAAGAACACGTTCGGAGAGGCTGATATAAAAATAGATTTTTTTTTTTTTCTTCTTTTTTCTTTTTTTCCTCAAGACATGGAGTTTAAACTCGGAGGACCAGACACCACGGTTACCCTGCAGTTATTTTATCCATTTTAGCTGTAGAAAAACCTCGTTCTTGAGGAGCTCGTGGGGACTGGGGAAAGCTTGGCCTCCTTTTTTTCACATCCTGACAAACCAGGGATGCTCCTTCCACGTGGCTGATATGAAGAGGAAAAAATTACTTCTATTTTTTTTTTTTTCTTTTGTGCATTGGAACGCAGCACCAGAAATTATCTGAGCCAGAACAATGAAATTACAAATAAAGGGTTGAGGGCACCAACCGGGGAGCACCCACAGCCCCAACCCCTCCTTCCCCCCAAGGTCCTTCTCCTGCATCCTGAAATAATCCCAATTTCCTGCCCTGCTTCGCGTTCCTTGGGCACCAATTTACGGAGGTTGACCTTTCACCAAGTGTGCCATGGCCTGCAGCTTGCCAGGAATATTTCCCACCCCAATTCCAGGCCACTTCCCTCCCGTGGCAAACATCCCATCACCCCAAATTTCACAGCACAGCGTGCAGGGCCAGGGATATTTATCTGCTTGGTTTGGTTTTTTTTCCTGACCGTGCCGATTTAAAAAGCTCCAAGACCAGGGACAGCCCCAGGACAACCTCATCTGCAGATAAAACACCTGGAGGAGCACAGACAATGCATCACCTGCACCAGCTGCATTGGGGTGTCTGCACTGGGGGACGCTGCACCTCTGCAGTGGGGTGGATTTAACCAAAACACCAAATTCCGCGCAATTCCTGGGGTTTTCTTCACTCCCGCTGATCCTGAGGGTGGTGCTGAGCTCCCTCTGCTCATTTCTCATCACTTTTAATCAAAGGGATTAAAATGAGGTGTCGGGATCTGTAGAACCCTTCCACAGACAGGAAAGGGGAAAAGGGGAAAGGGAAAAGGGAAAAGGGAAAGGGAAAGGGAAAGGGAAAGGGAAAGGGAAAGGGAAAGGGAAAGGGAAAGGGAAAGGGAAAGGGAAAGGGAAAGGGAAAAGGGAAAAGGGGAAAGGGAAAGGGAAAGGGAAAGGGAAAAGGAAAAGGAAAGGAAAAGGGAAAAGGGAAAAGGGAAAAGGAAAGGGAAAAGGGAAAATGAAAGGGAAAGGGAAAGGGAAAGGGAAAAGGGAAAGGGAAAGGGGAAAAGGGAAAGGGAAAGGGAAAGGGAAAGGGAAAGGGGAAAGGGAAAGGGAAAGGGAAGAATTTTTTTAAAAAAAAAGGAAAAAATACGGGGAAAAAAGAGACATAAGAAAGAAAAAAAGAAAGAGTCTCGTGCCCTGCCCACCAGGAAACGTTTCCATCTGCTCGGTGGGGGAATCAGGCACAGATTTCCCGAGTTTCTTCTGTCGGTGCTGGCAGCGTTTTGAGCGCTTGGCTCGGGAATCTCGGGCAGATCCTCCCCGGAGAGGTGGGAACAGCTCCCGGCTGCCACAGCCCGGCTCACGCTCCCCGAGTTTGGATTTCTCCCGCTGGCAGTGGCGGTGCCAGGCTGGTTCGCAGCCACAGTGACCCGCGTCCACCCCGGGCCCGCCGCCCTGCTCCTGCCGCGGCCTTCGGGCTCTTACCGGGGCGGGTGCGTGCCCCGGAAAATAATAAAGTAATAATAACAATAGTAATAATAACAGCAAGAGTAATTATATAGATATATATGTATATAAAATTCACAATTGTTTGTGGTTTGGAGTGGGCAGGGGGCAGCCTGGCCCCATCACCTTTGGGGCTGAGGGGGTTGTGGGGTGGGTGGGTCCCCCAGAATATAATACAGTAATAATAACAATGGTAATAATAATATCAAGGGTAATTATATAAATATATATATTTATATAAAATTTACACTTGTTTTGTGGTTTGGGGTGGGCAGGGGGCAGCCTGGCCCCATCACCTCTCTGTGTGAATCTCTATTATCCTCTGCACTTCTAGAACCAAACTATCCACAAAAGTGTGGTTGGAGGGGTTTTCTGTTTGCCTTTTTTTTTTTTTTTTTTTTGTGTGTGTGTGTGTGTGTGTGTGTGTCTTTTTGTAGTTGCTGTTGTCTCCTCTGGGGGTTCTGGAGGGTTTTGTTCAGTCAGACTTTGGGGCAGGGTCCTGCCAGCGGTCAGGGGAAAAAGGCAGGTGAAAAACGGCATTAATGTGTTAAACGGAATTAACGCGTAAAAATGGCATTGATGTGTAACATGGCATTAATGGGTAAAAATGGCATTAATGTGTCAAACGGAATCACTGTGTAAAAATGGCATTAATGTGCAACATGGCATTAATGGGTAAAATGCCAATAATGTGTTAAATGGCATTAATGTGTAAAATGCCAATAATCTGTAAAATGCCAGCAACGTGTAAAATGACATTAATGTATAACACGGCATTAATGTGTATATTGCCAATAACATGCAAAATGCCATCAATGTGTACAATGCCAATAATGTGTAGGGTAGGATCTGGTGACACTGCTCAGATCTCAGGATTTGGTGTCACGGCTCAACCCTATAGGGTCCGGTGGAACTGCTCAATCCTACAGGATCTGCTGACACTGCTCCATCCTACGGGATCTGGTGATCCTACAGTATCTGTGTGTCTGGTCAATCCTACGGGATCTGCTGACACTGCTCCATCCTATGGGATCTGGTAACACTGCTCCATCCTATGGGATCTGGTGACACTGCTCAATCCTACAGGATCTGATGATCCTACAGGATCTGTGACTCTGCTCCACCCTACAGGATCTGGTGACTCTGATCAATCTTAAGGGATCTGGTGATCCTATAATATCTGTGACTCTGCTCCATCCTACAGGATCTGTGTCTCTGCTCCATCCTACAGGATCTGGTGACTCTGATCAATCTTATGGGATCTGGTGATCCTATAATATCTGTGTCTCTGCTCCATCCTACAGGATCTCTGTCTCTGCTCCACCCTGCAGGATGTGGTGGCCCTGCTTTTCCTCCAGGTTTTGGTGTCCCTGCTCCCCCCAGGGATCGTGTGAGCCTTCGGCCAGGCTTTGGGAATTCTCTCCAAATCCATTTCCCACATCCCTCCTCCCCGAGGTGCCTCTGCCAGGAGCTCTCTTTATGGAGCAGCTCAGCCCCCCTGTGCCCGATTTCTGGTGATTTTGGGGGTGTGTTACCCCAGGGACCCCCGAGCTCGGGGCTGTGCCGCTGTCCCCTGCCTCGGGAATGCCACCAGGACATGCATTTCCTTTTTTCCCCCCTTTTCAAGGGGCCAAACAAGAGCAAATAACAAAAAAATAAATCAAATTTCTGCTGTCCTTGCCAGGAGTTCTCCAGGACACGGTGAAGGAGCACAGGGAGAGCAGAGACAGGAGGGATTTTCCTTTCTGTTGTGCTGTTGGTTGTGGAACAGCTCTTTTTTTTTTCCCTTTTAAGGGGCCAAACACAATCAAATAAACAAACAAATAAATCAGTTTCTGCCGTCCTTGCCAGGAGTTCTCTGGGACACTCAGGAGGAGCACAGCGAGAGCGGAGCTGCGCAGGAAGAGGGATTTTCCTTTCTGTTCTGCTGCTGGCTGTGGAACAGCTTCTTTTTTCTCCCTTTTAAGGGACCAAACGCCATCAAATAAACAAACAAATAAATCAATTTCTGCCCCCCTGTCCCTCGGTGAAGACGAAACGTTCTCCCGCAGCCCTGCATTAACCCCTGGCCCCGCATTAGGGCTCCCGCTCTGCACCCTGGATGCTTTTAAGGCAGGATTTCAATTATCCAGAGTGGCTCCTGAGTGTTCCAGGCACATTCCCGGGGGCTGCCAAGGGTGGGGATGGGGTCAGGGAGGGGCTCCCAGAATTTCCTGCGGGGATGGGTTTGGGTGAAATCGGAGGTTGGGAGCGCAGGGTCCTTCCCCCTTCCCGGGGATCGGGGATATTTATAGGAAAAGCTTTTTAATAGCCTGAGTTGGGGGAAAAAAAAAAAAAAAAATCTGGTTAAACCCGAGCTCATCCTCACGTAATTAAATAACCCGGTTATGACTAAGAATATTGATCAGGCCCTTCCTCCCCTCCCTGCCAAAGGAAATTTCCTTGGGGAAGATTTTTCCTGCTGTTCCCAGGCTCATTCCCCTGGATCTGCTTTCTTCCTTTAAAAATCCCCCACTTCGCCCTAAATCTCGAGTTTCCTCCTTAAAAAGCACGCTTTAAAAAGAATCCACAGGGATTTTTATGGGGTGTTTTCTTCTCAGGCATCATCGCCACGTTTCCCCGTTGTTCTCGCTCCCAGCAACCTCTCCGAAAGCCCACAAGGATGAAAATAAATTAATAAGTGTAAATCACTCCGGGTGAAACATTCCAGACTTCCTGTTCAGAACTTGTTTTCGTTTTATTACCATAAAACCAATTTAAAACAAGGCACTGAAGGTGCTCTCCGGGTTTGAATTTTCACTCTTTGGACTCATGCCTGGTAAAAATGCAAAAAAAAAAATAATATAAATTGGAGGTAAAAGTGTGTTTGCAGCTCTCCTGCAGGTTAAATTATCTGTCAGCTTTGCTCATTAGACTCCACATCCTTCAGCGAGCTCAGTTTTTATTTGGTACTAAATGTTAATCACCAGAATTGCCGCTCATATTTTAACATTCCTTTTCATTATCCAGGCTCCTGCACACAGGAATCTGAATTTATCTGAGGGGCTGTGAACGCTTTAACACACTTTGTGTTATTTATGCCACATATTTGCCAAGGATAATACAAGGGGAAAAAAAAAAAAAAAACAACCTCTTTTGTCATGAAATTCCGTGCTTGCTCCGGGTACTTCCGACATCAATAAGAGCTTTTTCATAAATATTCATTTAAATTTCAATGCTCAGCGAGGGGAGCATATAAAGCATGGAAAAATAAAAATGTTTGCAAAACATCCCAGCTAATTTGGGCTCTGGTGGTTGAAAATGCAGTGGGATGCTGGGAGTTCACCCCTGCAAGGAAAAAACGGGAGCTGAGCTTCGAAATCTGCGTCTGTTTGGGGGTTTTGGTTTGGTTTTTTTTTTCCCCCCCCATAAAATTAGAGAATGGAGGAAACTTTTTCATCTCCAGCTTTGTGTTCCGGGCTTCTGAAATAGAAGAGGAATAATGGAAATAACAGAAATGATCTGAATAATGGAAATAACAGAAATGATCTGAATAATGGAAGTGATAGAAATGATGGAAGTGATAGAAATGATGGAAATAATGGAAATAATGGAAATACTGGAAATAATGGAAATAATAGAAAGGAGCTCCTCGTCTGCCCATTTTCCACAGGGAACGGATTCCAGCTGCTCTAAAAGAAAGACACTGGGCAGTGTTTGAGGCAGGCTTTGTGCTCCTCGAGTTTCCTTTGTGTGCAGAATTCTCCCTGATTTCCTGAGGAGGGGAAGGGCCGGGGAAGGGCAGAGAAACTCCAGAGGAAGGAACAGCTTGGAAAACCAGATGGGAAGAGCTGAGTTCAGTCAGGGCGACTGCTCAGCCCAGCCCCAACACAGGGACAGCCTGGAGGGCAAAACGCAGCTCAGGCTGCTGGATTTGGGGGTTTTTAGGTAAATAAAGTCAGAAATTGGGGAGGGGTTATGTAAATAAAGCCAGAAAACCAGGAGCTGTCAGAAAACCAGGAGCTGGGGCATCAGGAAATCAAATTTTCTCACTTTCCCCTGTTGCTCATTGGGTTTGAAAGATCTTTTGGGTCCCTTCCAGCTCAGGCTATTCCCTAATTCCGTGATTCTGGGCTCTTCTGGTCACAAAGCTTCCAAGCCCTTTGGTGCCGCTGGAGTTTGGGCTCTTCTGAAGCCGAGTGGAAGCTGGGATCACATCAGACGTGATGGAGGAATGAGAAACCTGAGGAACAGCTGGATTCTCCAGAAATTAGCAAACCTGAAATCACTTCAGTCTCCCAGCTCAGCCCCTGCCCTGCCTGAGGGGCTCAGCTCAGCTCAAGTGAGACATGAAGGGTTTGGGTAACACAGGGCACTGAAAGATTGAGTTGTAAGAGAGAACATCGAGGTGTAGACACTCAGGAGGAACAAATTCCAGTGGGGATTTCCTGCAGGATCACCTCTGGGCTGTGCTGGGGGGATCCACAGGCTCCCCTGTGCTTCACTTCCCTGTGACACTTCCCCTGGATCACATCACGGCCTGGGGCCCCAAACTCCCTTTTCCTGACGGGAATTTGGGAGTTAAACCATTAAAAGAGAAGGAAATTACTTTCCTTTTAGCGCTGGGTGGGGAGAAACCCCTCATGGTCTGGCACTGGCACACAGGGGGTGTCACCATGGGTTGGCAGGTGACAAATTTGGCCAGAGCTTGGCCGACCTCAGCCCAGGAAGAACAGGAGCCACCAAAGAGGGGTTTGGCAGGAGCCAGCTGCAATTTTAGGGCCAGAAAAACCTCACCGGAGCCCTCTCTGGAGAGAGAGAATTGTTATTTCACCCTCGGTGAGCAAATCCATTGAGGAAAAAGGTTCATTTTCGGCTGGAGCTGCCCCCGACTGCTGGGAACATTCAGCTCCAAGGGGTTGATTTATGGCCCTTTTCGGTGCTTGTAAAATCATTTGTTTCTATTAATAGCTCTCGCCGCCTCACTGCCACTTCAGCAGGGACAAATGTGCAGTCACAGACGGAGGAAGATGAGGAATGAGGATAACCTGAGGAGCCTGGCCTCAACCCTCTCAATGCCGGCTGGAACGAGAGCCCGGGGGCTCTCTGTGAGGTGAATTTACCCCTGGCAGTTTGGGGCCAGAGAAAAATCACCCCTGGCGAGGGGGATGAGACTCAGAACCTTCTTCTGGGAGTGAAAAAGGAGAAGTGAATGGATGAAAAGCAGAGGAGAGTGGAGACACAGGGGCTGTGAATGAAAAGCGCTTCGGCTGCTTGAAAAGAAAAAAAAAGCCCAAATCTTGTCCCAAGTGGGATCTGGGTGAGTGTAAAACCAGATCAGCCCCCTCACGATCATCATGTGGGGTTTGCCAGAAAGCTTTGAGTGCTCCTTGCACTTAATTTGTTATTCCAGGTGACTTTTGGCAGAATTTCAGCGTCTTTAAACTCTCAGATCCTTCCTGATTCTGTGGAGAAGCCTCAGATATCCCAAAATGAATGAGGACAACTCTGTTCCCCACCAGGAGAATGCACCTCTGCAAACATCTCATTTCAGGGCTGTGGAAATGCAAATCAGCCTAAAAACCACATTTTCCCCCCTGCTCTTTATTCAGAGAGCCAAAACCCTTCGTTTTGCTATCAAATTGATCTGCCAGGAGCCAGCCTTCAGCTCTGAGGGGATTTGTTCATCGCTCCCGAGTTTAAATCCACGAGGAAGCAGCGCAGCAAAGGGAGATGTGACACCCCTTGGCTGGAATGAAAGGAGACTGAACCCAATTGCTGCCAGACTGAGCTCATTTGGATTTCTGAACCAATCTGGAAGAAATAAAGCAGAGAGGCAGTTGCAGCCTCTCGCATTTGTTTATTTGTGTGAATGTCACTTCAGTGTGGCTTTTTTATTTTTTATCCCCTCTCCTGTCTGGGGCTGGCTTAACACCCAAAGTGTTCTGAGGGAGCCGTGAAAGCCTAAAAAAAATTAAAAAATAAGGTGATTAGAGATGGAGATGAGAACAAAGGAGGCTCAGAGCATCCATGGACTCCCGACCTTGGGGAAAAGAAAAATAAGCTGCTCCGGGATTAAAATGTAACTTTTGACTCCAAGATATTTGACGGGCGTTGGTATTTTACAGCAATTTGAAGGTGCCCTGATAAAGAGCTTGGTATTCCTTGGGGTTTCTTTTTTTTTTAAATCCTCTCACTGCAATCCCACCTCCAGCCGAACCTCGCCGTTTTCAGCTCTCACCCAGCGCCAGGACAGGTGATCCTGACCCATCCAACCCTCCCACCTGCATGTATCCCCGCCCCAGGGTGTTTAATCCCTCTGCACGAGTGGGAGCTCCTTCATTTCAGTAATCCTGGGAGCTCTTGGGGTTTTTTTTGGGGATGTTGTGGCATCACTAAGCGTGGCCAGCCCTTTCCAAGGTGATTTTCATTGCTCATCGCCTGGGAGCAGCTGCAGCCCCTTGAATCAGCCTGGATTTTGGGCAGCGCTGGGCAATTTTGGGTGCAGGGAAGCATCCCTGAGGGTCTGGGGTTGTTTTGAGTGTCTTGGGTAATCCGTGGATAATTTTTATAATTATAATAAATTTATATCATTTTAATAAATTTTGAGGTCTCGATAAAACGCTCCCCCTGATCTCCAGCTTGGTGACTCCAGAACCTCGTGGGTTGGCACAGCTTTGGGGACAAGGCCAGCGCCTGCTCCAGGGGTGGCCCAGGGTCATCCCAGGACTCTGGGGCAGGAGAACGGAGGATAAAGGAATTCATGGACTCATCACCTCCAGGAATAACTCACCCTGCCCAGCACTGGCTTCTTAAACCCCCCAAATTCATCATTTCCCAGTGGGACCCAGGGATTTCTCTGTTCTTACATTGCTGCCCCAAGAGTTCTGCTCCTGTCCATGTCCCCCCCAAATCCCTCCAGCCCGGGCAGGAGGGATCTTCATGAACAGCCACATCAATTCTGATTTCAGCCCTGGCTCTGGGGTTTGAGGGCTGGGAGCAGCAGCCTGAGCTTTTCGGAGGCATGGGAGGGGTTTCCAAGGGTTAATTAAGGTTTTCTTCGCAGGTCACTGGGGACGCTCTCACTGCCTGCTTTAACTTGGCTTTTTCTCTCTTTACCGAGACAGAACTCAAGCATTAATAAATTAAAAGATGGTGGAAGAGAGATGCGATAATCAATCAAAGCCTTCCCCAGGCTGGGGCGAGTGACTCCGATGGAAGCTGAGAAAACAGAAGCAGCTTCTTTCCTGGATGAAAGGTGAAGGCAAAAGACCTTTTTTTTGGCAGATTTTTACTGAGCTTTTGGCTGAGAGCTGGCGATTTCCACGTGTGCACAGGACAGAGAAGGGGCTTGGCTGCGACTGGAGCTTCAGTGAGTGGCAGGTAATTAATTAAACAAGGGCTGAGCAAGCGTAAAGTCACTGGATTTGAGCCTCAGTCCAAGCCTACGCAAAGCTCGGCCTTGAGACTGCCCTGACAGAGCGGCCACAGACCTGATCCCTGTGTGAAGATTGCTCCCAGCCCCTCCTGCTCACCTGGAAGCTGGATAAAATCACTTTGATTTACACAAACGCTTCCTTTTTCCCTGTTCTGAAGCGTCCCACAGTAACTCGTGGGAGAAATCGGCAGTTTCCTGCTCAAAGCAGCAGTGGGAGATGAGGGGAGGGTTCACATCGCGGTCTGGAGCCCGAAATGAGCACTTACCCAAGAACAAAAGATCCCCAGACAGATGCTTGGCACACACAGGCAACCTGTCTGCCCAGAAATTCATCCTGTTTCTTAAATTTTGACGATCTCCTGGAGCTTTTTCCTATTCCAAGTCCTCTTTTGGGGGGGGGAGGTGAGAGGGGGTTTTGGTTTTTGGGCACCAAGAACTTCAACCTTCACACACTTTGAACTCCGTGGTTCAGAGTAAAAAGCCCCAGGGCGATCCCAGCTGATTTCCCAAGGGGATTTCAGTCCCTGCCCTTCCCTTGTCCCTGTGCCAGCAGGGGTTTCAGCAGGAGGGGTTGGAATTGTTGCCCCTCCGGAGAAATTTCGCTGCTGGCAATGCCAGTTGTGCCTTTCTGCTTTGAGGCAGATGATCAAAAGCTTCTTTTCAGTAAAGATTTGTAGCTGGGGGGTGGGAAAAAATTAAGAAGTTCAGGCTTGAGACAGGCTGATGAATGAAGGTTTTTATTTGTGGCTCATCCATCGGTTTTTCCTGATCACGCTGACGAGGAGGATGGATGAGGTGCTTTTTCCTCAGTTTATTTTGGCTTGTTATACACAAAATACCAATGTGTGGATGCTGCTCTTGGGTGTCAAATGAGCCTTAAAAAAATGTAAATTAATATCAATAAATTGTCCATGTTTGGCCACCGTCATGGGTGAGTAAAGAACTCGCCTGATGTCGGGGGGGACATTTTGAGTGTTTGAACAGCTTGGGGTACAGCTGGGAGCTTGGCTTGGGCCCCAAACTGTCCAAAATCTAAACACTGATAATATTTTTCCCACTGGAGATTTGACAGCTTTCATTAGCCGATAAAATCCATATAACACTTCAGAGAGGCACCGCTCTGAGCCGCGGGGGGAACTGCAGCCTTGACTGGAAATTTTTCCCCTCGGGAAAGTGTGTGTCATGTTTGGCACCTGTGATACCACTCGAGCACTCAGATAACAAAACCGAGCCCTAAAGCAGAATATTTTCGCTCCGTGACTTCCCTCGGCTGCCTCACAGCTGATGTCTTTATTTGACGTGGCCTTCAGGAAGGATTTCTTTAATTCAATTCTAAATCTTGCAGTGTAAAATTGATTTTTCTGCCCGTTTCTGCTGCTTCTCAGCAAACAAATGCTCCTTCCCCCAGGAAAGGGCTTTATTCTCTCAGGTTAATGATATGTGGAGCTACGGAAAGTCTCCAGTCAGCACTCCAAGGATGAGGCTGGAGACAGGGCCGGTTCCTAAGTAAGGAATTAATTAATTAGATTGAGGCAGGCAGGAAATGTCGTGCTGTGATGTTTATCTCCAGCAGTGCCCTGTATCTGGCTGCTGAGGAGGGATTTGGTTATCTCCTGTCCTCCACCAGCAAACTGAGGTCACTGCCTGGGGGCGCAATCCGGGCTGAGCCATTATCGGAACGTTTTTCAAAGGTGATTTGTGCACCTGCAGCTCTTTTCTTTGTTAAAATAGGGAGCGCTCCCTGTCCTGAGGGTTCTGGGGTCTCAGGGGATGTGCTTTCCTCAGGAATAACCCTGGGAGATCACAGCCCTTGATCCCTCCTGGGAAAAGCTGCTCCTGCTGAAGCCAGGACAGGGAATGGGACCCAGCCCAGCCCAGCAATTGCAATATTTGAGTGTATTTCTAATACCAAAGCCCAGCTGAAACCTGCAGCCCTCCATCTGCACTGAGGTAAAAAACAAAGTCTTCAAAGTCCCAAAGCTCTCTGCTCCAAGCACCGCCGGCTCCACTCTTCCCTGCACATCATCAACCTCAAACCCCATGGGAAAACATTCCTCTTGTCCGTCAAAACCCTCTTGATGCCTTGGGAGGGCTGAGCTGGAACAGAGACTGGAGAGAGCTGGAGAATAAAGCAGAGATTTATTGAAAGGGATTTAAGGGAAAAGCTTGGGCAGGACAAGAGCCTGGCCAGGGCTGTATCCAAGGTGGAACCAAAATGGGCACAGAATGGACAAAAAATGGACACAAAATGGTCACAAAATGGGCACAAAATGGACAAAAAATGGACACAAAATGGTCACAAAATGGTCACAAAATGGGCACAAAATGGACCCCAAATGGTCACAAAATGGACAAATGGTCATGAGGTCTCACACTTTGATAAGTTTTGGTTCATTTTCACTTTGGGGTTGAATTGTCCCATCCCAGCTCCAGGCTGTGAGCTCCCATCCTTCTCGTTCCTCCCTCCAGCCACCGCTGTTTGTGCTTTGGGGCTGAAAGTTGTCCTTGGTGTGCGGCAGGAGCAGGATTTGTTTTGTGTCGCTGCTGTGTGCAGAGAGCTGAGTGACCCCGAGTGTGAGCTCAGAGCTGCACCTGGGCAGCGCAGAACCCGAAATACACGAAATTAAAACTCGAGGCACCGTTATCAACCTCAGATCCCCAGGGGAAACATTCCTCTCGTCCATCAAAGCCCCTCCAATCCGCACAGCTCGGGGCCCGGCGTGGGCCGCGGCGTTGACGTGGGGATCGGGATTTGATGGAATCGTCCGCGCTGCCAGGACTCAATCTGCGTTTGCCTCCTCCCGCCTGGAGCCGTTCTCCCCTCCTGCAGGAACGTGCGAGCGGCGGGGAGACGCCGGGCAGCAGGAAAATCCAGGCAGGAGAGGGGAAAAAGAAAAAAGTGAAAATCACCTCTTGGATTTGGAGCGCAGGCCTGGAAGTTGCTCTGCCGCTGCAGGTCAATAGCGGCGCGGCGCGGGAGAACGCCGCGCGGAAATTAATTGAGTAATCAGCAAATGCAGCAGAAAATGTCAGGCACGAGCTGGGAAAGGGGGTTGACATCCCTGTGAGCCGGAGGGAAACGTGGAATTTCACCCGTGTGGGTGAAGAGTTGGGTGTCGGAAAACAACGGGAGACAAGCTACATCTGATGATGATCAACAAGTCTCAGCTTTATTTAGATTAATAGCAAATATATAGTGTCAATAATTAGTTCATACATATTACAAAACTATAGCTCATGATTGGCCTATGATATTTTGACGCATGTTCTTCCTGTAATCAGCCTTGTGGTTACAATTTTCTTAATCTAGCATTTTCAGTTCCTTAGCCTAGCATTTTTCAGCATTTTTGTACTAACAACACCTTTGTTGTATCATTCTAGTGCTCAAGGATATTATATCCTTGTTAATCATCACGTACACCACATAGACATAGTTACATTCCAACCGACTTAACAGTATCATGGCCCTTGCTGTGCAGCCATGCATCAGAAAAATTCTCCACAGAAACATTCTCCACAGTTGGGGACATTCATCAGGTGTTTGGGCCTTTGGAACCTCGAGGTGAAATGAAAAACTGGAGTCTGCAGCTAAAAATGGCTCTGGTTGGGAAAGCAAGAATTGATTTGGAGGTATTTGGAAGAGCCTGAGAGGAATAAATCTTGCTCTATTTATTTTTTATTCTCAGCAAATGATGTAACTTCTAAATGTACGCAAAAGACCAAATATTTGTTGGGAAAATGAAGATATCAGCATAAAGCTTGGGTTTGTTGTGGTGATTTTCAACTTAAAATGTCAGTTTAATTCTAACACAAGCAACTGTGCTGAACCTAAATTCTAAAAGACACGAAACTTGAAGTTGTGTTGCTTTATGACAGAAATGGTTTTATTTTATTTTACTTTATAAGATCCATCCTGAAGGCTTTGAGTTCTGGGAATCTGGAAGATTTAGTGCTACAAATCCCATCATTTTCCTCTCTTTTTAATGAGAGAGAATTGGGGTGCAAACACAAAATGTTTAATGGCCCTCAGATGCCAAATTTCTGCCAAATAATTTTTACTGGGGCTGGACGCAGCATTGCTGCTGAAATGATTGAAAATGAGAAGTTGGCAAAGTCCTTCCGAGGAAAAATGTGCATTTTGGCTCCTTTTGCTTGCAGGGACTTCAGAGCCAGAAAAGTCAGATTTAAAAAAAACAGGATTATTTAACTCTTGAAAGCCTGCTCTGTGCTGCAGTTGGATTGTTCTGGAAAATGCTGGAATTCCAAAATTTCCATTGTTTTCTCATAAATGAATTCTGTCTCATGTTGTTCAAACCAGATCCAGGGGCAGCCACAGCTCCTCTGGGAATTCCATCCCAGCCCCTCCCCACCCTCACAAGGGGGAATTTATTCCCAATATCCCAATTGACCCTACTCATTTAATGGCTTTGTTGTTGTTGTTGTTGTTGTTGTCCTCCTGTGTAGAATTTGATGCACAGATTTTTTACAATTTTTATATATTTTATACAAAGCCAATGAAAAATGAAAACAACCCTTCCTCATTTGAGCCATCAACCGCAAGCTTCTTCCTCTATATTTTTTGATTTTGTTATATTTTTATTCCTGGGTCATATTTCTCCCCAGCATTTCACTTCTCTTATTTGTACCTCCTGTTCTTTTCGTTCTGTGTACAATTCAAGGATCTGAAGAACACTCAAACCTGCTTTGTTTCTCCCTGGTTTTATTCTGGGTGGAATTCAAGGATTTGAAGAGCACTTTTAAGTAAATTTTTTTTTTCTTATGTCTCCATTTGGGTTTTTTTCTCTCCCAAATTATCTGTGTAAGAGCATCTATAAATACCAAAGCGAGTCAGGCATGAAGCACTGAGACTAAATATAAAACCTAAGGAAAAATACAGTTTAAAAAAAAATCACCATGAAGAGGAGAACACCTTGATTTTATTGGATGGATCCCGTTATCCACATGGGATCTGCGGATCAAACCAGGCTCAAACCCCCTTCACCAAGGCAGAATTTTCAGAATATTTGAGCCAGATCAGGCAGCAAAATGGGATCAAATTTCTCAAAGAGCCTTTTAAAATTCCAGTTAAATATTCCAAGTGATGGAAGGGGATTAAAATCCTTCAGGATCCTCCTGGAAGAGGTGCTCGAGAGGTGCATGCAGCTGTGTATTCCAAAGGCAATTTATTTTCCTTCAAAATTTATTGTCAGAAGCAGAAAGTATCCAAAAATCACAGAGATTCCAACAAGGGACGTGCTGCACTCAGGAAAATCGAATGGAAATCCAGATTAATGCGCTGCGCCCAGGAAAATAACATTAATATCCAGACTGCTCCAGAGAGGTTTGACGAATGAATAGCGAAACTCATATTTCAGGGGTTATTTCAATATTTAATTGAGGAGCACAGAACCACGGCAGGATTTGGGATCTGGGATGAGCCGCCCGAAAAACCTGCTGCTTGCTCTTGGTTTTGTAATTGTTGTTTAGGCCATTAAACAAAACCCTTGTTAGAAATAAATATCCTAAAGCCTCCTTCATCTGCGTGCTCAGCCTTGATTCTAAAAATACGAGGGAATAAAGAGATAATTGATCCAATTCCTGCCATCCCGCAGTGCTTAATGGGTTTTTTGTGCTAATAACAGAAGCAAAGCAGATTGATGTGTATTCCACCACCTCCTAAACTCGATGGGTTTGTTTATACCGGGGATAAATTAGCCAAGGCCTCATATAAACAAGGTGGTGGAGTTGGCAGCTCGTGGAAAAAGAAGAAAAAAAAATAAAAAAAATCCATGTACAAAGGGATTAATTTGCTTTTAGACTTGTCTGGAAGATGACTCGGATGTCAAATGGATCAGCTCAGCTGGGAGGTTCTTGCCCAAAAGGATTTGAACCCAAATCATCACAAAGAAGGTTTCTGTAGAGGTGGAACCGGGCAGGACCTGGGGAAGGCGTGGGAGGAAGGGGAGAGGTAAAAACGGGATGGGAAAAACCCCTTGGAGATGGAGATGGAGGCAGGGAGACCCTTGGGGCAGCAGTGCCGGGGGCAAACGGGCTCAGCCTGGAGAAAATGGATGGATTTTGTAGTTCTGGGTGCCGGGAAGCAGAGGGAGCACTGGAATACCTTCCCTTCGTCCCTGGTTGTGGATTTCAGTCCCTTTCCCACCCCTCTCCCCATCCAAGGGCTGCAGGAATCAGGGCAAGGCCGTTCCTGCCAGCCCCTCTCTGCTCCCCTCCCTCCTCACGCCTTCCCTGCCCTTTTCCAGGAGCTGAAGGGTCCCAAATGAGAATTTGGAGCTCTCCCTCCTCTCTCCTCACTGTTCCCGAGGTTTTTTCCCACTTTTTCCCTCAGCATTGCCCACCCTGGCGAGGCTGCCCCGTTCCCCCAGCCATCCCTGCCTCCCTCTGGAAGGAATTCCTGCCTGGAGCTGCCAAAGGCGCGCTGACAAGCTCACAAAGCACACAATAACCTTTAATTAAACGGCCAGGAAGGCAAACATTGCCCTGGTAATTTATTCAGCCAGATAAACTCCATCAGGAGGAGCTGGTGACGGACAGACTCTGCTGATGGATCTCCCTGGATCCATCTCGTTCTGGAATTCGGAGGAGAAGATGGAGCTGTTCCACGTGTTTGGAGTGGTTTGGGGAGCTCACACTCACCTGCCCAGCAGCCCCTCCCACACACCTGTAATTGATTAATAATTGACCCTTAATTCCCAAATAAGGGAATGAGGGAGGGGTCAGCTCCTGCCCTAATTGGTCTGATCTGTCTCATTTTAGTCCCAGCCTGGATGGGCTTTGAAAAAATCAACTTTTCCCCTGGATTTTCCTCGTTGTGTGGGTAGCAAAAGCTCAGAGACGGAGGGCAGCCCCTGCCTGTGATGTCATTTCTTTGATTGCGTCCCTGCTTGTCCAGAGACTGAAAAACGAGCTCGAGGGCCCAGCACCCTCCCTGCGTTTCCTTTTGCTCCCTGGGATTATTCAGGGCCTCTCTGGAAAGTTCTGACTGGTGAGCAGCGGGGCTACGAGAGGTGAAATGGGGAAAATCCAGCTCCCAGCGCCTGCCTGCTCCTTCCCTGCCCGTCAGAGCCGCAAAAGTGACATTTGTGGAGAGCAGGCACCACCCATTCCTGTCTGTGGAGTTTATTTAGTGTCCCAGCTCCAGCTCAGCCCGGGAGGGGGTTTGAGACATCCCCTGTCAGGATGTTGGGGTTCTGAAGGGACCTAAAACAAGGAACGAGCCGATGCTGCAGGTGCAGAACCCCTGAGCAGGTGTGTGGCCAGAGAGGAACAGCAGGGGAGCGGGCACGAGGGCACCAAAAGGAAAAAGCAGAGAAATCCCCTCGTTATTCTGCGCAGGGCTGGGGTTTGCACAGCCCAGCCCACGCCGTGACTCACAAAAGCTTCCCCTGAAGGAGCTGGAAGGATTTTCTCGACTGGAATCGGCTCTTTATTACTTTTGGGAGGATGATGAAATCAGCTAGGACATGTAATTCCAAAATCAGATTCTCAGCGGCGCGCGTGCCCCGCTCTGAGCAGCCAGAAGAAATCCTGGGAGAGACAAAAAAACAGGGTTAGAGAATCTGTGTGCTTTGGGGAAGTGAGCAAAGCACCAACTTTTCTAAGAGTGGGCAGGGAGGGAATCTTGGGAGGAAAACTGTTCTTCCTGTCAGTGCTGAAAGGAGCTTTTACCGACACAGAACTCCGGGGTTTGTTCACTATTTGTACTTAAACACTGATAAGGAAGAGTCTGAGTCAAAGCAAACTGGCTGTTATTGATCAGGAATATTTTAAACCCTGATTTCCAGCACTGTTAATAGGCCCAGGAACTGAGCAGCTGCTCCCATCCCTCGTGGCTCTTTGGGGAAAATCCTCAGCTGGTGCAAAGCTGGGAGCATCTCCTCGGGGAAGCTGGGCTGGATTTCAATGAAAACCTGTTCCTAAACCATCAAAAACGGGATGCATCCGCTGTAATCAGAGCCATAAAACCCCAGACTGGTTTGGTTGGAAAGGATCTTAAATCCCATCCAGTCCCATCTCCTGGACACCTCCCACTATCCCAGATTATCCCAGCCTGGCCTTGGGCACTTCCAGGGATCCGGGGGCAGCCACAGCTCCTCTGGGAATTCCAGCCCAGCCCCTCCCCACCCTCCTAGGGAGGAATTTCCTTCCCAAAATCCCACCTGACCCTGATCTCTGTCAGTTTGAAGTCCTTCCCACTCGTCCTGTCCTCTTGGCTCCGTCCCTTGCGAGGAGAGCAGGAATCTAATCCTGATTAATTCCAGTGATGGAAATGCCAAGAACAAGCTGCAGCTCTTTTGTCTGGGCTGAAATCCTCCCCTGGCCAGCAAATCTTGGATGAGACACGGCGGTGTCAACCCCTGGTCCCTTTTGTACCTTTTCCCTGTCACAGGTGACCCCTCAGCACACGAGTTCAGGTAGAGGCCGGGATGTTCTTCAGGGGGTTAATTTGGGCAGCCAGGAGAATGAAAACCAGACTCAGGATGCGTTGGAAGAGCTGCTGTGGCTCTGGAAATATTCCAGGGTTGTTCCCAGCCTGTGTGCAGGGGTGAAGGGCTGGTTTGGGGTGTGGGGGTGTTCCTGGGGTGCCCCAGCCCTGGTTCAGCATCTCCCCCTGCTGAAATCCTCCTTGGCCGTGTCCTTGTGCCCCAAACGGGCTGAGAGGCAGCTCCAGAGGGGGGGTAACACCCCTGGAGAGATGGAGAGCGGGATGGATGCACGGGAGAATGAAAAAAAAACCTTCCAAAAATTGATTTAACTCCTGCCATCCCGCCCTGATTGTTCTAAGGCCTCACAAATATCGATTTTCTGGCAGGATCCATGTCACATCCCCAGGGATCGCTGCCAAGTTCCCTGCACAGCGGTGACTCTGCCTCTGCACGGAGCTGAAGTCCATTAATGAGGGCTGGGCTCCTGCTCTTTATCCAGACATCATCAGAAATCCGGGATTTTGGCTACAGAGCAAACGTTTGGAGTCCTTCAAACCCTTCAAAGGGGCGGGAGTGGAATTCAGCTCTGCTGGAATCTTTGGGATCCTGAGCAACTTCAATCCGAATTTACAAACTACAGAGCGGAGAGGTTTTTGTCTTTCACTGCGGTGGTGGTGGCTTCAAGTTCTGCATTTTGGGGGTGAATTCTTATTTTCAACTTGAGATCAGGGGCACTCCAGAGCCAAAGGATTTTGGGGGCTGTGAGCTTCAATCCCATATTTAGCTGGTCCTATATTTAATGAGTCCTATACTTAGTTAGTCCTATCTTTAGTGAGTTCTATTTTTAGTGAGTTCTATCTTTAGTGAGTTCTATATTTAGTGAGTTCTATTTTTAGTTTGTCCTATATTTAATCCCTATCTGCACTTATTTTATGTGTAAAATCATCCCCAGGAAGTTCCACCGTCTCACCCACCCCACCTGTAACTCCCTGACCTGTTAAACCTGGCTTTCCTTTGGGAGAACAATTATTCCTATGGATCAGGGGAGGCTTTTTAGGAGTGAAAATTCCTTTGTTGTTGTAAGAATTTATCCTCCAGGGCCACCCAGCGCTGCTCCTCTGCAGCATCCCAAGGCTTGGCAGCTGAATTATCCCTGCGTGGGATTTTTGTCAGATCCACGCAGCTGGGAGGTCAATTTTTCTCCCTGGATAAGGAGAATTTCTTGTGCAAAAAAGGAGTTTTTTGGAGCTGGGGTTCTGTGTGATGAACGCACTGCAGCAGCAGTGACTCCACACTTCTGCTCCATCCCTCTGCTGATCCCAACATTTTCCCACCCTGTGGATGCCAGGGCTGGGGATTTATTGATTGCTGGTGCAGCAAAGTGAAATTCAGCCCGGCCGAAGTGATTCAAGGAAAGCTCATTTTGCTGAGCCGTGGGGTTTCTTTTCACCTTAAATCTGAGCTCTGTCTGCCGCAAGAGACCTTCGGCGGGAGCTGGTGGCATCAAGGAATTCGCATAAATAACATTTAAAGTTCTCTTTCTGGCGGTGGAGGAGGGGATCTGGCACAAAGAGCTGCTGGGGGAAAAGGCGGGAGGGTTGGCGTCGCGAATTTTGCGCTTTCAAAGTGAACTCGAGTGAGAAAATAGAATCAAATCCACGGAGCAAAGAGTCCACAGGAGGAGCTGAATCCTTTCAGGAGCTGCCACTGAGCTCCTAAGAGTGCAAAAACAGGAGGAATAATTTAATTTTTGCTATAATTTCATTAATAAAATTATTTTGATTAATTCTATTATTATTATTATTATTATTATTATTATTATTATTATTATTATTATCAGTAATATATATCACTAAGTCCTCCGCATGCAAAAGAGCTCCAAATTTGAGCAAGTTAAAAATTCATGAGGCAAAAAAGCAAGTAGAAAGCGAGGAAAGTATTATTTTTATTTTTTTTTCTTTTTCTCTGAGAAAACGTTTCTGGCTGTAAATGAGAAATATTTCTTCTCAGATCCTCGGTTTTGTTTCAGCAGAGCAGCGCTGGTGTAAAATGCAGACTTGACCTCTGGATTGGGAATTTCACAGAATTCATTGGGAAAAAAAAACCAAAACAGTAAAAAACATTGATCTTTTCCAGGGAAACATTCATTTCCTTGAGCTTGAAGCCTTGTAGGATGAACTCTGACCAAAAAAAAGCAGGAAAAATCACGTGTGAAGCAGAAGGGGTGACAACAAAAAAAAAGAGAGAAAAGGGTAAAATACTCAAATGAAACATTTCAGCAGCTTTAAAATCTCCCCCTGCCCGAGGTGTGAATTCACTGATGGACATCAGGGACCTTCCAGAGTATTCGGGATATTTGGCTCCTTTGAAAATCACAAAATTCGGGTGGGAAATGATGCAGGGCAGCTTTGGGAATTAAATTTCCAATGCCTGCTTGTAGCGGAAGGGAATACCGGTGACCTCAGCCCTGAAAAGTAACAACTGTGTTAATTACCCAATGCAGCCTCACCCCTGACGAGAAATTTGACATCAATATTTCAATTTATTGGATATATTCAGCTACATCCTGCTGCAACACCTGCTCAGGCCCTCATGTTAGGAAGCAGGAATGATCCCGAGGCAGGGAATTGTGAATAAATGGGAAGGATGGGTTTGTGGGAGCAGCAGTGGGGCTGGGAGGGATCCCCAAGAAAATCAGGAAATGTTGGGGTTTGTCCCCATGGCAAATCCTGCTCCATGGAAAAGCTGGATCAGTGTTTCCCTTCCCTTCCCTTGGGGAAATTTTGGGGTTTGTCCCCATGGCAAATCCTGCTCCCTGGAGAAGCTGGATCAGTGTTTCCCATCCCCAGGAAAATCAGCTTCTGGGGAAATCCTGGGGTTTGTCCCCACGGCAAATCCAGGCAAATCGAGCTATGTGGAAAAGCTGGATCAGTGTTTACCTTCCCCAGGAAAATCAGGAAATGTTGGGGTTTGTCCCCATGGCAAATCCTGCTCCATGGAAAAGCTGGATCAGTGTTTCCCTTCCCCAGGAAAATCAGGAAATTTTGGGGTTTGTCCCCATGGAAAAGCTGGATCAGTGTTTCCCTTCCCCAGGAAAATCAGGAAATGTTGGAGTTTGCCCCCATAACAAATCCAGCTCCCTGGAAAACCTGGATCAGTGCTTCCCATCCCCAGGAAAATCAGCTTGTGGGGAAATGTTGGGTTTTGTCCCCACGGCAAATCCAGCTCCATGGAAAAGCTGGATCAGTGTTTCCCTTCCCTTCCCTGGGGGAAATCCTGGGGTTTGTCCCCACTGCAAATCCAGGCAAATCCAGCTATGTGGAAAAGTTGGATCAGTGATTCCCTTCCCCAGGAAAATCAGGAAATGTTGGGATTTATCCCCACGGCAAATCCTGCTCCCTGGAAAATCTGGATCAGTGTTTCCCATCCCCAGGAAAATCAGGAAATTTTGGGTTTTGTCCCCATGACAAATCCTGCTCCATGGAAAAGCTGGATCAGTGTTTCCCATCCCCAGGAAAATCAGCTTGTGGGGAAATGTTGGGGTTTGTCCCCACGGCAAATCCAGGCAAATCCAGCTCCCTGGAAAAGCTGGATCAGTGTTTCCCTTCCCTTCCCCAGGAAAATCAGGGAATGTTGGGGTTTGTCCCCATGGAAAAGCTGGATCAGTGTTTCCCTTCCCTTTCCTTCCCCAGGAAAATCAGGAAATGTTGGGATTTATCCCCACGGCAAATCCAGCTCCATGGAAAAGCTGGATCAGTGTTTCCCATCCCCAGGAAAATCAGGAAATGTTGGGATTTATCCCCACGGCAAATCCAGCTCCATGGAAAAGCTGGATCAGTGTTTCCCATCCCCAGGAAAATCAGGAAATGTTGGGGTTTGTCCCCATGGAAAAGATGGATCAGTGTTTCCCTTCCCCAGGAAAATCAGGAAATGTTGGGATTTGTCCCCATGGAAAAGCTGGATCAGTGTTTCCCATCCCCAGGAAAATCAGGAAATGTTGGGATTTATCCCCACGGCAAATCCTGCTCCCTGGAAAAGCTGGATCAGCATTTCCCCTCCCAAGAGGTCCCAGCCCAGCTGGGCAGGACACTGATCCCGAGTTTTTATGGGAAGCTGCTGTGGGGTTTTGCCTCTTCTCCCACCCATTTCTGTCCCCTTATCCCAGTTAATATCCATCAATTCTCCTCTGGATCGAGGGCCGGGCCGTGCCTGACCGAGGCCCTGCAGGGGACTCTGGTGTCTCCTGGCATTTCCCTCGCGTCCCAAATGATTTCCTGCCTTTTCCTGAGGTAAAATCACGGAATTCCAGCACCCAGTTAAATTATGGTGCACCATTAGCTGCTGTTTCAACGGCAAAATCAACAATTAATGCAACGACACGGGAGTGCCGCCTAATTAAATGATTCTCTCACTTCTAAATACGGATTATTTACATGGCTGTGAAAGCAAAGCTGGGTGGAAGAGCCAAAACTCCCCTGAGATTTGTGGATTACTATGGGATGATTGCATTTATGCACTTTTAAAAGCTCTTTTATTATTATTTTTTATTTTTTTAAGGCTTTTCCTGGGCTAAGGAAAGGAGAAGGAAGGACATGTGTGCTCCCAGCGCTCTGCTCCAGCTCGTGCCAGCCTGATCTACATTTTATCTGCAATGCATCAGGAGTTTGTGCAGCCTCTTTTTTCTTTTCTTTTTTTTTTTTATTATTTTCATTTGGCACAGTTCCTGCGGCCTGTGCAGAGATGCAGCCTCACCAGCCAGGTGCTGCATTCCCTGTAACCCTTGGATTGCTGCTCCAGGGACACCAAAGGATGCACTCCTAAGCTCAAAAAAAAAAACCCCAAACCCTTCTGTGCTGAGGTTAATTCAAATTACGACAGCTCTGAGGAGACTGTTCAAACGCAGAAGGATTTTGAGAGATTTTTTTTTTTTTTAAGGCCAGAAAACAATTTTTTGTAAGCTTTTCCAGCCTAGAAAGCTCAATTATTTATAAGAAAATTTGATTATTTGTAAGATTTTTTTAAAGCCTGTAAAACTCGTTGGTTTTTAAGGTTTTGAGCACAAAAACCTGAATGATTTTTAAGATTTTTAAGCCCAGAAAACAGAATGATTTTTAAGATTTTTTAAGCCCAGTGCATCTGGACAGGTATAGGATTATCCCAAAGGGATGAAGATATTTCACCTGGAGCATTTGAAATTTCCTTTTTGGATTTTAAGTCTTTATATTTTATATTCTTTTCATATTTTTATATATATCATATATATGTATAATGCCGTTTTTAAAAGATTGCATATATATTTTTTTGTGTTTTTCTGATGGCACACAACCACAGTGATATTTCCAAAAATGCCACTTTAGGGAGAAGCAATTCCCCTGAAAACTTCCCACGGGCTCCTTCCAGCTGCAGCTCCTTGCTCTTCCCAATCCCCGAGCACCTCAAAGCCAAACTGGAATTAATGGTAAAGAACCCTGAAGAACAAAACCTTTTAAGATTATGAAGACGTGTAAGGGTATGATGTATTTAAAAATGTGCTTTTTTGCACACTTAACATTTTTTCCTGACTGGAAGCCTTAATGTCTGATTGAAGGTTGTTCATGAGGCATCTCTGGAGATGGAAGAAACAATAAAAGTGATTTAACAAGAGGGGGGAAAAAAAAAAAAAAAAAAAGGGAGGCAGCAATAAATCTGAGCTTTGTCTGGGTTTCGGCTGCCATAGATCGTGGGGATAATGGCACATTAATGCACAAATCAATAGCCAGAATTAAAGCCAGCTCCCAGTCAGGCTCCTCAGAGCTCCGTCAACCTTAACCCTGTTTGTCCTCCCTCGGAGAGAGAGTGGAAGGTGTGGATGGGAAGTGAAGGCTGCTGGGGCAGAATCCGGTGGAGAGCAGCCGTTCCCGTTTCCCTGGGAATTCTGTCAGGGATGAAGCAGGAATTGTGGCCCCCACTCTCAGAGCCCTTGCAGGGCATTTTGCAGCACATTTTTGGGGCTGGCAGCAGAGAATCCTCCAGCCCCTTGTGGGTTCCGTGGAGCAGGAACGGGAGCAGGGAATCCTCTGGACCTCCCTGGGTTCCGTGGAGCAGAAATGGGAGCAGCTGGAGCAGGAATTGGGGAGCAGGGAATCCTCCGGCTCTCCCTGGATCCAATGGAGCAGAAATGGGAGCAGGGAATCCTCCAGCTCTCCCTGGATCCAATGGAGCAGAAATGGGAGCAGGGAATCCTCTGGCCCTCCCTGGATCCTGTGGAGCAGAAATGGGAGCAGGGAATCCTCCAGCTCTCCCTGGATCCAATGGAGCAGGAATGGGAGCAGGGAATCCTCCAGCTCCCCCTGGATCCAATGGAGCAGAAATGGGAGCAGGGAATCCTCCAGCTCTCCCTGGATCCTGTGGAGCAGAAATGGGAGCAGGGAATCCTCTGGCCCTCCCTGGATCCAATGGGACAGGACAGGGATCAGCTGTAGCAGGAATGGGAGCAGGGAATCCTCCAGCTCTCCCTGGATCCCATGAAGCAGGACAGGGAGCAGCTGTAGCAGGATTGGGGCAGCAGAGAATCCTCCAGCCCTCCATGGATTCAGAGGAGCAGGACAGGGATCGTCTGGAGCAGGAAGGGGAGCAGAGCTGTTCATGCCTGGCCTGCCCTCCCCTGCAGGCTGGACGGGTTCATTTGGGGCCAGGAGGGCCATTTTTGGGGACACGGCTCATCAGGGCTCTGCTGCCTAACGGGCTGTGACTGCAGCGCTCCTCTGCTCCGTCCCTGGGCGGGAGCGCGGGAGGTGAAGGGAGGGCCCAGACAGGGGCGGGTGATGCAGAGCTTTGTCTGCCCTTCAGACACCGAACCAGCACAGGCAGCTGTGAAATGTCTGTCTGGGGCTGTTTGCACAGAGCCCGGCTCTGGGCTCCGCTGGTTTTGTCGTGGCATCCTAAAAAAATGCGGGTGAAGCCTTTGGGAACGTGGCCTTGAAAGTGTGAATTCACCTGGGATGTGTGTCAGGTGTTAACGCCAGGCTGGGTGGGCTTGGGGCGCCCTGGGACAGCGGGAGGTGTCCCTGCCATGGCAGGGGTGGCACTGGATGGGCTTTAAGGTCCATTCCCACCCAAATTGTTCCATGTTCAGGCTTTTGGAGATGCATCGGTGCCTGTAGATCCCAAATGGGGTGTCCCGGTTCAGGCACTGCTCCTTTCTCCATCTCCACCTCTGTGGGAGGCTCAGTCTGCTGAGGACGGGGATCGGGACCTGGCGCTGCTTTGGCTTCTGCTTTGTGAGTTTCAGAGAATCCTGGAATGGGTTGGGTTGGGAGGGATTTAAATCCCATCCACTCCCACCCCTGCCATGGCAGGGAATCACCTCCCACTGTCCCGGGCTGCTCCAGCCCAGCCTTGGCCACTTCCAGGGATCCAGGGGCAGCCACAGCTCCTCTGGGAATTCCATCCCCTGCTCCCAGCCAGGAATTCCTTCTCAAAATCCCATCTAACCCTGAGAAACCGTTCCCTGAGTCCTGTCCCTCCGCCCCTTGTCCAAAGTCTCTCTCCATCCTTTTTCTTCCTGATCCCCTGTCCTGCTCTCACCTGGCCTTTGTCCTTTACCTGGGCAAGAGAAGAAACCCCAAATCAGCTGGATTTGGGAAATCCAGACTCCTCCTGCCACTAACCAGCATTCCACTTATTTCTATCCTTCAGTCTCCCTTTCACAAAAATCACTTTTGCTCCGCTCTTCCCTCAGTTTCGTTGGAGTTCCTCATGGAATTCTGCCCCTCTGTGCCGAGCCGGCTCCTGCGCTGCTGCTCCTGCCCCGGGGCTCTCCGGATTTCAGTCTTCTCTCAGTTTGTCCCTTCGGCTGCAGGAAGAGCCGAGCTGGTGGCAGCAGATGGCACTGTCTCGATCCTGCTCAGCCCGGGCTGGGCGTGCGCGGGGCTGGAGGAGCCGGGAAAGGGGGGCAGGAGCTGGGAAAGGGGGGCAGGAGATGGGAAAAGGGGGGCAGGTGATGGGAAAAGGGGGGCAGGTGATGGGAAAAGGGGGGCAGGAGCTGGGAAAAGGAGTGCAGGTGATGGGAAAGGGGGGCAGGAGATGGGAAAGGGGGGGCAGGAGGTGGGAAAAGGGGTGCAGGAGCTGGGAAAAGGGGGGCAGGAGCTGGGAAAAGGAGTGCAGGTGATGGGAAAGGGGGGCAGGAGATGGGAAAGGGGGGCAGGAGATGGGAAAGGGGGGCAGGAGATGGATAAAAGGGGTGCAGGTGATGGAAAAGGGATGGAGGTGATGGAAAAGGGGGTTCAGGACCTGGGACAGGGATGCAGGTGATGGGGAAGGGATGGAGGTGATGGAAAAGGGGTTCAGGCACTGCGAAAGGGGTTCAGGTGATGGAAAAGGGGTTCAGGTGGGCTCTGGCCGATAAACAGGGGCTGCTTGGCAGGGCACCAGCCCCAGGTTTGATCTCCTCCACCCCACACGTGTCCTTGCCCCAGGTGTCACCTCCTCCACCCCACACCTGTCCTTGCCCCAGGTGTCACCTCCTCCACCCCACACCTGTCCTTGTCCCAGGTTTGATCTCCTCCACCCCACACCTGTCCTTGTCCCCGGTGTCACCTCCTCCACCCCACACCTGTCCTTGCCCCTGGTGGCTCTTCCAGGGAGTTCAGCCCCAGCTCTGGACAGCGCCTGTGGTTCCTGCAGCCCTTCCACTCCCTCCTTCTGCCCCGGAATCGCAGCAGGAAATTATCCTGGGGATTTACATTGTGCTGCTTCAAGAAGATTCTCACCCTTTGTCCTGTTCTGTTGCTTCGCTTCCCTTAGAATGAATAAATAAATCCTCTATTTCCCTTCATCCCCAGAAATATATTCCAGCTCCCTCCCCGGTGGCGCTGCCCTCCAACCCGTCATTAATGATTTTCCTTCGGCTGATTTTTAATATCAGCCCCCCAAAAGCGCTTTTAGAGCCGGTACAAACCCCTCAGCGCGTGTTTGACATCCAAACCTCCTCCCGTGCTTATCCTGAATTTATTCCCAGCCCGGGGCACGTGGCGGCGAATTTGGAGGCGTGAGGAATTCGTCAGCAGGGGTTTTGATCTCCAAAAACACGGATTCAGCATCGCCGCTGCCGGCAGAGGGAAAGGCGATAATCAAAGGGAAGGTTGGAGCTCTCGTTCCATCCTTTCGAACCCTCTCAGGGGGTTTGCAGTCGTGTCTTTGCGCTGAGTTTTTATTTGTTTTTAGGGAAAAGGAGCTCTTGAGGGAACGCCTAATCATCGTTTCCAGCAATGGGTTTGTCCCGGCCTGTTGTTGTGAAGAATCTCCTTCCCCAGCTCAATTCCAGAGATTTCAGATTTAAAAAAAAAAGTAAAAATTGCAAATATTGTTATGGGTGGGTTTTTTTTTTGTTTTTTGGTGGTGCGGTGGGTTTTTTATTTTTTTTGTTTTTGGGTGGTTTTTTTGTGTTTTTTTTTTTTTGGTTGGTGGGTTTTTTTGGTGTTTTTTTTTTTGTATTGTTTGGGGTTTTTTTGTTTTTGTTTTTTTTTGGTTTTTTGGTAGTATTCTATTTTTCTTTCAATAAGAAACCCAGGATCAGGGATTTCCTGAGGGTGGAAACAGCCACTGGCAAAGATCTCCCAGCTGAGGCACCAGTGAAACATTTCTTACTGGGAGGGGACAGAGCGTCCCAAGCAGTTTTTGTCACTTTTTTTTTGCAGTTTATTCACGCCCTTTCAAGGGGGGAGCCACAAAAAAAAAAAAAAAAAAAAAAAAAAAAAAAAAAAAAAAAAAAAAAAATTTCCACTGGGAGTTAAAAAAAAAGCTGAAGGAAGTGGAAACGAAGCCAAATTCTGCACTTTGGAAGGAGATAATCTGCAATCGTCTGGCCCGGGGAAGGGAATTAATTAATGGGAGCAGCAGCTTTGTCCCTGAGTGACAGCGACCTTCAGGGACAGGGGACGGTGATTCCAAGGAGGCTTCTGGAACACTCTGGGAATATTGGATGTGAAGGCTGATGGAATTTCAGCCTCCACAGGAGGGAACTGGGGGCTGGGGGCTGCGTTTTGGGGGATGAATTTGTGGGTTTTCTTCTTTCTGGGATGGGGTGGTTATGGCAGGGGATTTGGGATCGGGGGCTGCTTTTTGGGGATGATTTTTGTGGGTTTTGTTCTTTCTGGGATGGGGTGACCACAGGAAGGAATTTGGGATCGGGGGCTGTGTTTGGGGGATGATTTTTGTGGGTTTTGTTCTTCTCTGGGATGGGGTGGTTATGGCAGGGGATTTGGGATCGGAGGCTGCGTTTTGGGGATGATTTTGTGGGTTTTGTTCTTTCTGGGATGGGGTGACCACGGGAGGCAATTTGGGATCAGGGGGCTGTGTTTTGGGGATGATTTTGTGGGTTTTGTTCTTTCTGGGATGGGTTGATCACAGGAGGGAATTGGGGGCTGGGTGCTGCATTTTGGGGATCATTTTGTGGGTTTTGTTCTTCTCTGGCTACCCAGCAAGAACAAAAACGCTGCGTTTGTGCAGGAACAGAAGATTGTACTTTGTGCAGGAGGGATTTGAGTGTAACAGCAGAGTTATCCCAGAAGGGATCTGGGCAAAGGGCTGCTCCCAGAATTCTGAAGGGTGGATTTGGGAATGGTGCTGAGTGAAATTCCAGTCCTCTCCACCTTATTTTGTTGAAATTATGATTTAAAATCCCTTTTTGAACATTAACATTAATACTATTCCAATTATTCCCGATTTAGAGCTTGCCTTGTCCAGCTTCCATTCCCCTCCCACTGAAAAAAAAAACACTTGAGAACATTTTTTAAATCCTTTTTTTAACCTAAGCCCACAAAATATTTGTAAAAGGTGATGTGTGAGTGTCAGGGGTGCAGCAAATCTCCAGATTTCCTCCCTCAGCTCTTGGCCAGCTCCCGTTTCCCTCACACCTTTTGCATTATTGATAATAAAAGCTCAGCCACCGAGTATTAAAAAGAGAGAAAAAAAAAAAAAAAATAAAAGGAGGTTTGATTGCAGAAATGTCGGAGTCAGCTGAAAATAAATGTGACTTTACAGCTTCCACTGGCAATTCCAGCCTCCTGCTCCCCCATCTGCCCGGAGCCAGCAGAGTTCGGGGTTTTGTCACGGGTTTGGGGGGGAAGAACACAGACTTGAGAGATTATCTTGAAAAAAAAAAAAAAAAAAAAAAAAAATTAAAAAAAAGCCTTAAATACAGCAATTTAGCATTAAAAAAAAAAAAAAAAGAGCCGAGTTCAGGATTCTGGGAGTTCTCCCTCACTCTGCTGAGCGCTGGCTTTGCCTGGGAGCTTCAGCACTTGGAGTTTTGCCCGGCTGAAATCTCAGCCCCGCTTGAGAGCTGACAGAACAATACCTGCTAACCGCCAGGAACGGGCTCGTTTGCTGGGAAACAGAGCAGATTCCTTAGAAAAAAATCGTGGGAAAACTGCCGTGGATGCGGTAGGGGGATGCGTGGGGGAGAATTCCGTGCCCAGAGATGAAATGGAAACCCGTCCTTGAGGCGTGGGGTTGGCTGG
Organism: Hirundo rustica; assembly: GCF_015227805.2. Lineage (NCBI taxonomy): Eukaryota > Metazoa > Chordata > Aves > Passeriformes > Hirundinidae > Hirundo > Hirundo rustica. The sequence continues at coordinate 3,173,463 of NC_053477.1, forward strand.
GAGGGACGCGCTGCCCATGCCTTGGCAGTCTGCAACTGGGAACGGACATTTATGGAATCTGGGAATGATTTGGGTGGAAAAGGACATAAAAATCATCTTTTTCCACCCCTCTGACACAGGCAGGGACACCTTACACCGTCCCAGGGTGCTCCGGCCTGGCCTTGGACACTGCCAGGGATGGAGCAGCCACAGCTCCTCTGGGAATTCCGTCCCTCCCCACCCTCAGACTGGGAATTCCTTCCCAATATCCCACCTAACCCAGCGTCCTCTCCCATCAAAGCCATTCCCCCTCATCCTGCCACGTCTCAAGTCAGGCTGTGCCGGCCACAGCTGGCTCACAGCTGGATCAGGGCTGCCCCAAACTCCAGTCCAGTTCCACACCCCCTCACGTTCATGAGCAAGGGGAAAGCCAGGCTGGGCTGTCCCTGTTCTTTCCAGGATTCCTGTCCCCAAACCAGCAGCTGGAGTTTGGATTTGTAGGGACATTGATTCTGTCCCAGTTGGGTTGATGGGCACCAGATGAGGATCAGCGAAGGAAATCCCTGATAAACTCCTCCAGACTGGAATATCTCGTTATTAAATGCGGTGTGCTCTTCAATAACCTGCTATTTTTATAATTTTTTTTTTTTTACATTTTCTGCTCCACTCCCTGGGCAATCCAAGCCTGCCATAAAGCAGAATTCGTTATCACCTGTGCGAGGCTTTGCAAAGCCCTCAGGAGGGGTTAAGCAGGGCTGGAGATTGATCTTGCGTTTTCAAGCCTGGGGTGTGTGTCAGCAGCAAGGGATGCAACTTAATCCTGAATATTCTCCAGGCTGGCAAAGAGCGAACGGAAAAATCAAAGGTGAGGACGGGAGAGCTGTGTGATCCTGCAAGGCAGCCATAAACTGCTCCTTTTTCCTTTAATTACAAAGAGAAACCTCTCACAGCAGCCCAAAAGCGGAGAGGACTTGGGGGAAGGAGCTCTTCTCATTGTCAGTCACTCTCCCAGCAGAGGGAAACGCTGCAGCTTGGAGAAGCGGCTCGGTCCAACAACCTGAGCTCAGCTTTGGGTCCCGTGAAGGCCCAGGTCAAGCTGGATTTTCCTCTGAAGCACACTCAGTTACTCAGAAAAGTGGGGAAATGCCTGAACTGTGGTGAGAAAACAGAGTTATTTCCAAAACAACAACAAAAAATTATCACTTTGCAGTGCCTGAAGTTTGGAGCTGCGGCACTTCAGCGCCTGGGTGGGCTTAACCAAAATATTTCCGACCTGTAGGAAATGACCCCACTTGTCCCCAGAGGAGATTGGCAGCGATGTGGCAGGAGAACGGATTTTTTTTTAAGTCAGGGTTGCTGCCGTAGAATTTGAACAATGTTTTTGTGCGCTTCTGCTTTTGCAGCCACTGCCATAAATCAGAAGAAGACATTAAAAGATGTGCAGGGCTGCGAATGATCTCGGAAAGAGACAAAACGGGAGCAAGAATTTCTTGTTTTCCTTCTTTGCCCTGGTCGGGGCAGGGAGGTGGGAGCAGGGCAGAGCCCAGAGGTGCTGCTTTTTTGGGGGCCACAAAAACCCCTGCTGGTTTTACAGAGCCGAGCCAGCGCCGACAATCAGGACAACGGCTCAATTAATGCACGTGCTAATGGCATTCGGAAAGAGGTTTCGGAGCACGGGGAGGAGAGACGCGGAAGCTTTTAAAAATGCATGAGGAGCCGGAGCTGCGGGTTTTGCTGATGAGGAGGAAAAAGCAGTCACCCGTTGGTGTCCTGTGAGCTGGGGCTGTGTCCTCGCAGAGGATTCGGTACGTGACCCACGAGTTGTTTCTCGGTCCCAGCGCAGGCTCATCAATCATGCATAAACCCTCCTTAAATCCCTTCATGTTTAAATCCCTAAATCCTAAATGTTGCTCCGGGTGCTGCTGGCGCCCAGGACGTCGTGTGGGGAATGTGCTTTGCCCTCTCCCTAAAATTAATTGGGTGATTCCCCCTCCCAGGGTAATTAGGAGGGTAAAACGGAATTTTCCCGCTCCCGAGCGCCAGGGAGGGTTTGGGCTGTGTAGGAGGAAGAACAGATCCTGATTCCTCCCACTCCCTGGTCTGGGAAATGTGAGATGCTGAACATCTCAGCTGCAGCAAAATCCTGCGGTCACACAAGTGCAGGAGAGGGTTTAGACAAAATCCTTTTCATTTGGGAGATTCTAGAAGGACCAGAGCGGTTTGGAAGATGAGATCCAGTGATGCTCCCAGTCAGGACGAGCCACTTAAGACAATTAAAGCAGGATTTGGAAAAGCAGCTCAATTATGGTGGGTTTGGTTTTTGTTTTTTTTTCCCCCTGGAGAGGCACCAGACTGATTTATTTCCTTGCATCATCTGAAAAATGAGACTATCGCTCTCTCCAAATAATAATTAGGATCTGCAGTGCCTCAGAGCGGGAGGAATTCTCCGGCAGCTTTGCTGACCTTCGGAGAAAGGAGCTCCAATGTCACAATGACATCTCCAGAGGGGATTTGGGGCAGGAATGTGGCTCTGGAAGCTCAGGACCCATGGGTTGGGTTGGGAGGGACCTTAAATCATCCAGGGCCACCCCTGCCATGTCCAAGGACACCTCCCGCTGTCCCAGGCTGCTCCAGCCTGGCCTTGGCCACTTCCAGGGATCCAGGGGCACCCACAGCTCCTCTGGGAATTCCATCCCAGCTCCCTCACTTGGAGGAATTCCTGCCCAGACATCCAATCTAAACCTCCCCTCCTTCAGGTTGAAGCCCTTCCCTCTTGTCCTGTCACCTGGGAATGGCTTTAGACCCAAAGAGACGGAGTTTAGATGGAATATTGGGAATTTCCCTTGCAAAAAGGGCAGCCTTAGCTCCAGCAGCTTTTCCTAGACCCCCAGTCCCATGGACACCACCTCACAACCAGAGCTGAGCACGCACAGCCCCAGGTGGTTTCACCACCAGGCTGTGGTCTCCAATTTCCCCTTTCCCCGTGCGACAAGTGATGCGGCAGCGCTTTGCTGCTCCTGGTGGAACGAGTTCCCTCCGGAAGGGATCCCGCCGTCGATGATAAACCGGGGAGAAGCATTCGGGATGGAAGGGATCAGTTCCTCAGGTTTTAAGCAGAGGTGTCTCCTTTAGGGCTCGGCATTGTGCTCCGGGTTAGGTTCCCATGGGACGAATGAGCCCCAAAATCACAATTCAGGAAAAATCCTGAGGGTGTTTTAAACTTCAAAACAAAAACTTCCTCAATTCTTTTTCCTGGAACATCTCTCTGTTGTTTTCATCCCGACTGATGCGGTGATCAGGAGCTCCAGTGACAGAAAACGTTGTTTACAGAGTGTCTACTTCCAGAATTTATCCAATTGCCGCTTGGCAAAGCACAAATGACAAGTCCTCAGCAATTCCATCTTATTACAATAAAAACAACCACCCAAACACACAATTCACAGCAGCCCATTGTACTAAAAACATGGAATTTGGAAGGATTAACTCCCCAGCTGGGTCGGGCTGGGAGAGATTAATGCTTGGAAGGATGTTTCTGTCGTTACTTCTCAAGCTCAATAACGTCCCCGCACTTTGTCTTTCCCCTGTGCTCATTCCAGCATTTATTAATTTTGACTTACAGCCAATTAATTTCTAATTCCATCGGAGTTTGTGAGGCTGCAGAAATGCTGTAACTGCCCATTTCAGTGAATGCTGTAATTTACCTTTTCCTGGACAAAGACTCATTAATCTCACTATTTAATCCTGTGAAATATTGATATGAAATACTCTGAGTAATTATTCCGTCTCCTCCAGTCCTGGCAGTCGCTTCCCATATTTTCCAGATGTTATTTTGGGGTTTGTTGCTTCATTGAGTTCAGAGTTCAGAAAGCTTCAGGTGGAGTTGAAGAGAAATTTCATTTCCAAGTGGGTTTTATAAAAATTCCCTTTCCGCCACTTGAGCCTCAAAACTTATCACTCACTGAAATTTGACTTTTAAAACACCAAAGAGCATCTTTTTGGGGAGAAACAGGATGTTTTGGAGAGGGAAGGCTTTGAAGGAAGTGTTTCTCCTTGTTATTTGGAGGGAAAACACAAGAAGAAAATGATGGTGGGATTTTTGCTGGAAAAAAAGAATTTGCTTGGTTACCTGAAATAAAAACACAAGGAGAAAGCAGGTTTGAGGCACTCCAAGATCAAAAAGGTCCAAAAGTTCTCATCCAGGCTGCATTACTTTTCCATTTCGTTGGGATTTGGCTTGTTGGAGGTCACAGGGGTGGCAAAGCTGGGAGTGTTGGGAGCGTCCTGCGGCCTCGGGGTCAGGGTTGATTTGTAACCCTAAAGAAGGGCTTTGGGGGCAGCCAGAAGGGCTGCGTTTGCCCATCCCTGCAGGCTGAGCTGGATAAGCATGAAGGAACATTCTGCTACCCTAATTAACCCCTGTACTAATGAGGTTTTCCCAGAGAAGCTGTGGCTGCCCCTGGATCCCTGGAAGTGTCCGAGGCCGGGTTGGAGCACCCTGCGACGTGTCCCTGCCCAGGGCAGGGGTGGAAAAAGTTGATTTTCAGCTCCTTTCCAACCCAAACCACTCCACGTTTCTATGAACCCTCATTTCCAATCAAAACCTGCTCTGCTGCTTCAGTTCCAGAGGAAATGCTGTTTTTAGTCTGGACATTTGGGGGAATAATCTGACAAACTCAGCGTTATCCATAAACCCAAAAATATCCACATCCAGCCCCCGGGGGCCATTCCCTGCATCAGCTCCAGCCTGGGCCAGGATTTTCTGCCTCGCTCTGGTGCCTCTGCCTGGGATAAAATGAAATCCTGGTGAGCTCCACAGGGAAGGGATTATTTGGGTCAAGATGTCACAGCTGAGGCAGAACTGAGGCAGCCCCGAGGTTCTTCCATAAGACTCTGGCTGGGTTTGTTGGGTTTTTTTTTTTGTTCTGATCAAAAGGTTTGGAGCTCTCCAATGGAGGAGGAGTCTTTGGGGAAGATGATTAAAGCACAGGACTTTTTCTAGCTGACAGGGATGAGGTTGGGGCTGCTTTTGGCTGCCTTTGATTTCCCATCCCGAGGGATCCGATGCCCACTCAGGGCTGAGCAATCCTGCTCCCGCTGCTGCTGTTGGGAAATGCTTCCCACCCTTTGCTTTATCCTCTTTTTTTTTTTTTTTCCTTCAGAGGAGCCGTGGCAAAGGTTTTTTCCAAGTGTATTGCTGGGACAAATCCAACCCTGGGGAGTTTTTCCCCTTTCCCTGCTCAGACAAGGAGGGTGGGAGCAAATCCAGCGCTGAGCTGGGAGCAGCAAAATGTCTTTGCCACAACGATTCCTGATCTTCCAAACCCGCAGGACTCGTTCCTTGGATGTGGAGCGTGACAAAAAACAGCACCAGGCTGGTGGTTTTTCTCTAATAACTTCATCTTTTGCTGCTTTTTAGAGGAATAAAAAAAAAATCTACATATAAAAATATTTTCTGCCCTCCATTGTGTCGGTGGGGGGTGTTTTGGGAGGGAGCACTGGACGATGATTCCTCTCCCATCCCTGCACACCTGGGCGCTGTAATCACAGGTACGGGACAGTCCTTGCTATGAATCAAACACCCCCAGGTCCTCGCACTGGGTGTCTGGGCAGAGATTTCCAAGGTTTCCCAGGTGGAAACAAAGCCGGAGGTTTCCTGAACTCTCCGTCCTTCCCCATGGTTTCCATGGCGAAGAGTTTGTGCTTCTCCTGGGAGAAATGTCCCCAGGAATGACATCATTTTATCCTAATCAGGAGCTTCTTCTTCCAGCTGCAGTGCACAGGCCTTCTAATTAAACACCATGCTCTTAATCAAAGCTTTTGGAGATGTCACCTTGTGGAGCTTGATTGGATTTTCCTCTGCTGAGGATGGGATCAATTTTTTCTCCTGGTTGTTGGCCGAGAGGGTTTTTATTAATAACGCAAATGGAGATTGCTCCTGGAAGAGCTCCTGCTTGGGTGGATGTGGCTGCTCTTGCCAGCTCTGTGTTCTTGGCTCTGGAGCTGATTTGCTGATGACTTTGGCGTGTTCTGGGCTTGGTTTTCCCTCCGTCACTTTCCTGTGCTGGTTCCTGCCCTGTGGAATGCCAGCGGCTCTTCCCTGAACTCAGAATCGTGGAAACATGGGATGGGTTGGGTTGGGAGGGACCTTAAATCCCATCAGTGCCACCCCTGCCATGTCCAAGGACACCTCCCGCTGTCCCAGGCTGCTCCAGCCTGGCCTTGGCCACTTCCAGGGATCCAGGGGCAGCCACAGCTCCTCTGGGAATTCCATCCCAGCTCCCTCACTTGGAGGAATTCCTGCCCAGACATCCAATCTAAACCTCCCCTCCTTCAGGTTGAAGCCCTTCCCTCTTGTCCTGTCACCTGGGAATGGCTTTAGAGCCAAAGAGACGGAGTTTAGATGGAATATTGGGAATTTGCCCTTGCAAAAAAGGGCAGCTTTAGGTCCAGCAGCTTCCTTTAGCTCCAGCAGCTTTTCCTAGACCCCCAATCCCACGGATACAGAGCTGAGTGTGCACAGCCCCGTCCCGGGGGGCTGCTTGACTCCAGAGCTCGTTTTCCACCAGCCCAAGGTGAGGGGAGATGGAAATTGCAGCAAAGTGAGAGCAACGCCCGGGTCCTGGAGAGCGCCCGGCGTCTCTGAGCCAAGGGATGGGCTTCTCCTTTGAAATTCCAACAGCTGTTTATTCAGGAACAGGCAGGAATAGCCAAGGGGTCCAGGGATGCAGAACAGAGGCTCAGGCACACAACAGCCTTGGATAAATCCCGGGATGAGAGCAAAGAGAGGTCTGAGGGCACAGGGTTATAAACAAGGGAAATGGGGCGGGTCTGAGCGTCAGGGTCCAATAGGGACGGGAAAAATGGTGCAGAGGGGTGGCCGGGAACCAGGGGGACTGATGGGGTCACGGGGTGGGGTACTGCGGCAAAATTAACCAGTGGGGTCCAGGGGAAGGGAGAACATTCTAGAAAAGGGGTGCATATATGCAAAATTAACCAATGGGGTCCAGGGGAAGGGAGAACATTCTAGAAAAGGGGTGCATATATGCAAAATTAGCCCAATGGAATTCAAGAGAAGGAAGAACATTCTAGAAAGGTTTGCATATATGCAAAATTAACCCAATGAGGTCCAAGGGAAGGAAGAACATTCTAGAAAGGATTGCATATATGCAAAATTAACCCAATGGGGTCCAGGGGAAGGGGGAACATTCTAGAAAGGATTGCGTATATGCAAAATTAACCCAATGGGGTCCAGGGGAAGGGAGAACATTCTAGAAAAGGGGTGCATATATGCAAAATTAGCCCAATGGAATTCAAGAGAAGGAAGAACATTCTAGAAAGGTTTGCATATATGCAAAATTAACCCAATGAGGTCCAAGGGAAGGGAGAACATTCTAGAAAGGATTGCGTATACGCAAAATTAACCCAATGAGGTCCAAGGGAAGGAAGAACATTCTAGAAAGGATTGCGTATATGCAAAATTAACCCAATGGGGTCCAAGGGAAGGGAGAACAATCTAGAAAGGATTGCATATATGGTGAGCGAGGGCTGAACAGCTGGACATAAACTTAACAAACCAATGAAACAACGACACCGAAGAGGCATTAACACGTGGCTGCAAAGGCCCGTGCGAGGGAGGTTTTCCTCACCGTGACCTAAATCACCACCACGACCTAAATCACCACCACGACCTAAATCACCACCACGATCTTTCCCCGTTTTCCTGGGCCCTTCCAGGGCTGAGGCACAGCGACCTCGGGGACAAACCCCTGGGCCTGCACGGAAATCTGCTCCAAGCCCGGAGCCGCGGGAGCCGCGGGGTCTCCTCGGGTGAGCGCGGGCAGCTGCCCTGCACTAAGCGCCTCTGACACATTGCGTGACTGCCTCTCCCTGCAGCTCCCGCTCCTTCGTGCCCCTGAAATATTGATGTCCCACAGCAGCAGCCGGCCCTGGCGTGGGGTGGAGAGGAGCCGCTCGGGTAGAAAACGCGGCTCGGCGGCGAATCCGCGTGCGGGTGTTCCACGGGGACACCTGGGGAGTCTCAGGGATGGATTTTTGATGGCCCTGGCGCTGCTCTCGCATCCTCCACGTTAATGCAGCGCCTTCCCAGCCCTCGGGGGCTCTGCGGGGGTGGTGTGGGGTAGATCTGTCCTGTCAGCTCTTCTGGGACACGTTTCTGCTGCGGGGGGGTGGGAGGGAGCTTTTCTTCTGCTCTCTGTAGTAAAACAGCTTTTGTTTGTGGCTGGGGGATGCGTGAGGAGCGAGCACGGCATGGGCGGTGTCCTCAGGATCCAGGCTCGGAGCAGTCTGGGGCAGGGAAGGTGTCCCTGCCCATGGAACTGGAGCATTTGGAGCTCCCACCCACCCAAGCCTTGTCCTGTCCCTCCGGAGCTGGGCACCTGAACCGCTCCGTGCAGCTGTGGCTGTGCCAGGGACAGGATCTGCGGTGCTGAAGGAGAAACGGAGCAGGTTCAGATGTCCTCGGGCTGAAACTCACGGACAAAGTCACTGCAGGAGCTCAGGCGTTGGGAACTGGGGAGCACCGCACAAAAGATTGGGAACCCTGCGCAAAAAATTTGGGAACACTGCGCAAAAAATTTGGGAACACTGCACAAAAAATTTGGGGGCGTTGCACAAAAATTTGAGGAGCCCTGCACAAAAATTTGGAGGCACTGCACAGAAGTTGAGGAGCACTGCACAAAAAAATTTGGGGGCGTTGCACAAAAATTTGAGGGGGCCTGCACAAAAATTTGAGTGGCACTGCACAAAAGTTGGGGGGCATTGCATGAAAATTTTGGGGGGTTGCACAAAAACTTGAGGGGCACTACACAAATACTTGGGGGACACTGCACAAAAATTAGAAGGGCATTGAACAAAAACTTGAGGGACACTGCACAAAAATCTGGGGGACTCTGCACAAAAAGGGGTTACCTGGGGCTGGTCCCTCTAATCCCATGGTGGCAGAGCTGGGATTTCTCTGAAAAATCTCATTATTGCTCATTCACCAGCAGGAAATTCCAGCTGCTCACATCAGGAATTCATTAATTGGATCGCTGAAGGAAAGGCAATGGGCTCCCCCAAACCTGAGGACAGCCAGCTTTAATTATCTCCTGGAGCCATTTCCTTCTGCTAAAGCAAATGTCAGCTATCGACAAACGTTTTGCTGATGATCTGATCACTGGGAGAGAGGAAAAAAAAACCCCTCCAATGTTTCTGTATCGATCCAATTAACGCTGGGGAGGGAAAGTTGTGGATGCTGCCATAAATTACCTGATTTATTTGTGATCTGGTTTTCGGGGCGCTGAGCACGGCTTTAGAGATCAGCTCCAAAGGCCAACATTTGATCCTCCGCTGATATTTCCGTCCAGGAATAAGAATAAATCTATTTTTGTCTGTGTTTTTGTTGATGAAATCTTTCCTTTCAGTCGGAGACGGGCATGAAATCAGAGGATGCAAAAACCTGATTATGGCAGGGAAAGCTGACAGCAGCCACAACACGCATTAAAAATAGATCCTGAGCTCCCAGTTTATTCCAGAAGGAAGAAATTGTAGATTCTTAATTATTTTTTTGTTTGTTTGCTTTGCTCAGATGTGGATCTTTGCACACTCATCTCCGAACCCACCTGGCCGGGGCTGTGTGGCTGCAGTGACTGAAATATCAATTTCCAGCTTTTCCATCTCCTCATCCCAGCTGAGCGCTCATTAAACCAAAGCAAACACAATCAATCAGATTGAAATGCTGAAATGTGACAAGAAATTCCTGGGGGGATCCAAACCAGGGATTCCTGGAGGAGCTCTGAGGCACAGGGAGCAAAGGGCTGGATCCAAACTCCCCCTGGGTGGCTCAGGTGTGGCTGGGATTCGCAGAAAACTGGAGGTCTTTGGGTCAAATTGGATTTTAAAGAGGAAAAAAAAAATTAAAAAATCAAGGTTTAATCTGCTTTTGTTCAGTTCTCTTGGGGAATTTTTTGGGAGATCAAATCCCACAGAGGAGATGCAAAATGTGAGGGGTGTTGATTGTCTGGGCTCTTCAAAACAGCTTTGTTTAAAAGGGGAAAAACCCCCATTAATATTGATAATAATAATTAATAATAATAGTAATAAATTCATTTTTGTGATCACCCACATTTAATTTGCTTTATTTATAACCCAGGTTCACGTTGAATTCTCCGATGGAAAGCGCAGGAAAATGTTGGATATTGCTGCAGCTCTAAGTTTGCATTAGCCTGGAATTTTTCAGAGTAATCGACGGGAAATTAACTGAACTTGTAGTGTTTAAATCCTGCTTTTATCTGTCTCACGCTCCATTTCCCCCCTGTTTTCTGCGCAGTACAACACCTTCTCCTCCACCGGGCTGGCGCTGGATGCCCGATCCTGAGCTCAGCCCTTCCCCTCTCCCGTCCATAATTCCTCAAAAATGGAGTTTAGTCCTCGGCTGAGGGGTTTGGGGGAGGTTTTCACGCTTCCAATCCATCTCCCACAGCCTTTTAGGAGCCTCTCTGGGGTGCCCTGACCCTCACCTCTCAAAAAAAACCCCATTTACAGCATCCCCAGATGGCCACAGAGCAGGGACTGGAAGCTCTGGGGTCATTTCCTGTCACTGAGACACACAAAGCAGTCACATGCGGACAAGAGATTTTCACAGAGGTTCTTCTGAACCAGCTCACAGCCGAGAGAGCTGAGAGAAGAGAGCCCCTTTGTTTATTTCTTACTTTTTATACATTTGTGGGTCTAGCAGAAGATTGGCTTTTTGGGGTTTCCACCCCTCAGCCTCAGTGGCCAGACCAACTGTCAGTTACAGTTGTTTTCAGGTTAGAAATGTGCAAACAAAGGACAGAGAATGAAAAACAAAGGATTTGTTTATGTTACATCTGTGGGAAAAGGTAGAAAACTGCTCTTAATATTGTACAGTAACTAAAAAGATTTGACTCCATTTAAGAAAATCAAAAGGCTCAGAAAAACCAGGGTAACAATTTCCACCCTTCCCAAACCCCACTGGGCGTATTTTTAAGACAAATAAACCTCTCCTCCCCCCTCCCAACCCCCTAAAAAGCAGATTTCTTCTTCTTCTTCTTCTTCTTCTTCTTCTTCTTCTTTCTTCTTCTTTTTTTCTTC